>NC_138770.1:493985371-494207871 GCF_965119305.1 Pelophylax lessonae
GTGAACCGAGCCTAAATCATTTATGAACAAATAAACCGAATCCCAGGACAGAGTCTTGGGGTACCCTACTTAGATCACCAGACCATTCAGAAGAAATGCTATTTATCACCACCCTCTGGGCATGCTACTGTAACCAGTTTTGTATCCAGGTACATACACTGTCATCAATGCCAACAGACCTCAATTTGTTAATTAAGAGTCAGATTTTTTGGAGAAATCCAGACACACCACATCCAATGGCCTTCCTCTATCCAGATTACAGTTGACTGTGAATGGGGGTATTGAGCGATTTTTCTTTCCTGCAACCACAAGAAAATCGTATAATCTATGGCCGGCTTAAGGTTAGTTTAGAAGTAAACAAATAAATCAAGGGAAGCAGGGGAGTTTGGTTAAAAAAACCCCAGGGATAGAGTTTCACCGCCCTCAATTGAGTAACGGCGAGAAGAAGACACCATTTAGAAATACCTTGCAGTTATATACCCGGTGAGCCAAGCAACTGAAGCAAAGTACTGATAAAACAAACACAGAAGGAGTTGCAAAAAGATGGCTCAAACACAGGTATTGAAAAATAGAAGAATTGTACTTTATTGAGTGGAGGACAATAAAAAAAAGGCATACAAATGCAATAAAAGAGAACAAGTCAAAAAAAGAAATGAAGGAAATGTTCTTGGGCCCATGTGCTGCAAACCTATGGAAAAAGTGTCCCCGCTCATAAACACACACTGGGAATGCCTTATAGGCTCCAACCCCCGCCCCGACCCAGACCCACCAATGTCCACACACCAATGAGCTGCTTGAAATGGGCCAAAAATTCCCCTCTCATTGAAATGTAACAACAGGAGAGGGAAGATGGCCTGCCCCTTAAAAACGGGGAAATATAGATAGTGGAAATTCAAAATAACGTAGTTCATGAAAATCAAACAGTTCAAGGGGGCTGAAAGGATCTAAAGCCGCCTGCGGATCTTGATATCCAGATAATTTCAAACACTCTTGGAATCTGCAGTCCAAATATTATAACTCTCTCTCTTACCACTTCATTGGAGAAAGATCAGAGTGGAGATACTGATCACTTAGGGTGGAGTGCAATGGATATAGCATCAAGTGGCATCTGGTAATGTGAACGTATAATGAAGAGACAAAACATTTATCTTCAGGCTTTAGCTTTAAAACATGCAAGCACAGCAATAAAGTGACCTCAGATACTCAACTCATCCCACAAAACTGGTGATATATAATATGAAGGATTCAGGGTTCCGCTTAGAAGCAAGAGGATGTATCACAAAGTCCAGGTAGATTCCTGACGTGGAAAACTTTATTCCTCATGGGCTAGTATTGAGGTGGAATCTTAGAGTCCCTTACCAGGTATAGGGGCGATGAGGAGGAGGTCAAATAGCAGATGCATGTAGAGCATTTAAGTCAGTCTCAGCCATTGCTAAAAGCCATATCAGGGTGTCTCAACATAACTCGCATACAGGTAGGCTTGAGAGGCTTGATCCAGGTGTCGCAAAGAATGCCAGGGTGGAGGACAGATGCTGAACCAAGATCTTGTATCACCGCAGCGGCTTTAGTTTAGAAGTAGCAGCTGGATTCTGCTGAGACTGGGAAGGTAAACAAATGCAAAATATTCTCAAGGTCACCCAAGTCTTCTCCAAACAGTTTACAAATTCTGATCTACAGGACGACTAAAACTGAGGCTTCTGCCTTGTTTTATAGGGTTTTTTTTTTTTGCCTTCCTTCAGATCAACTATAGGTATAGGGTTCGGTATATGGTATTTCTCTTACGTCCTCCGACAGTCGCCGCCCCCTCTAAGTCATCACTGTTGGTTATTGACTTCCGCTCAGCAGGAGTAGCTAGGCATATAGACTTAGTCAAAAACAAAAGGCATTAGCATATACACACCCATGGGGGCTGTCCCATCTGGTCAATACCCCCCTGCAGTGACCACTCCCAACTCAGTTTTAATCTGCCTAGCGTCAGGAGTAGTTAGGCTTCCCTGTGCTGGGGCTACAGTCTCAGCCTATCTAACTCTTTTATTTGATTTTCTTTGAAAATGTCAGTTTTTTCTTACTTTACTAGCTGTTTATTTTGTCAGCTTTAGTTTTAGTCGACTCTTCGAAAGAAGATGGATTCATGCGGTGCTGGGATTCGGACTGACCGCCCTGGTTCTTCAGGGCAGAGGGTCAGATGGACCCCCAGCCCGCCATTCAGCTATGGTTCGCCCTGGCATTATGAACGACCCATCCCTGTTCGCAGCAGGGATGCAGCCGTGAGGTGGCTACCCCACTGGATGCATCTGCGATTCTGCAATGCGATGTCCCTGGCTAATGGCATTCCCTGTCAGATGAGGACAGCGGCTTTCCGTTCTGAGAGACTCCCCACGCCATCTGGTACAGGTAAGTACTTCTGTGTGGGGCCTCTGGGGTGGCAGTCTGTGTTGCTGTGTGTTCCCCATGTCTGTGCCTGTGTGCCTCCCTGATGCGGTCCCTGCGGGGATCGCTTGTACATGCGCTGCGGTGCTGTGTGTTTTTGGGGGTCCCCTTCCCTGTATCACTTCGGTGTTTGTGGGGGTGCAGACTGAGTGTGTAGCGACCGCAGCGGGCGAATCCGCGCGGTCCACCATTGTAAGTATGAGCAGGCATGTTTGGCTTCTCTATGGGCAAACTACATGCTGGTTTTGGCGCCATCCGCCGCCATTTTGCGGTTGCAGAGCGATCGTTCCGGCCGCATGTTCGGCGGCCATTTTGGCGGAGCCTTCCATGCAAATCCTATGGGGCAGCCATTTTCCCTGGGTCATGCAGCCTATAAGTTCAGTCTACTTTAGCAGCACTTCCTTTTCTTCTGATGCAGGACAGCGGTGGCAACACTCTGCGGAGCTCTGCAGGTTATCGCTCTCAATATCTTTCTGTATTGTCACTTCTGGCTCAGTTTTTTCTTCTCCTGTTTGGGGGTCTTTGTCACTGTAGCTGTAGCGGTGGGCTGCGCATTCCGCAGCGATCTTAAAGGGACAGTACAAACTTCTTGCACTGTTGTTTTTTTGTCACATTGGGCAATGGATTCTCAGGACAGCAAATTCCCCCCAGCTCTAGTGGGGGTCCCCAGTTCTCCTGTGGCCCCTCTGAGACCTGATTTGGCCGCTGTAGTGGCGACTTTGGTGTCAAATATGGAAATGCTGATGGCTGAACCTGCTGCTAAAAAGAGGCCCAGATTGTCTCTATCCTCTGATTCAGATGGTGATATGGCTGCTGCTGCGAGCGTGCCGTTTTCAGGGTCCCGCTCATCCTTAGACCCGCTGGGGTCTGAGGGGGAGGCAGAGGTGGAGGGGGTTGATACCTCCTCCCCGGGGTCGCCTGAAGAGCGGGCAACCATGGATGAATTAATTGTTTCTGTGAAGGAAACACTGCATTTGGAGGATGAGCCCAGTCCTCCGGGCGTTGTGTCCTCATTTGGGACGCACAGGGACCTGCAAGTCGGCGCAGGTGTTTCCCTGCCCTGTTGAGTTTCATTACACTGTTAATGAGATGTGGCACACTTTAAAACGTCCATTCCTGGTGCCTAGTCGGTTCAAATTGCTTTATCCCATTGCACCGGCTATGGAATCACGGTGGTGTGTGCCCCCACAGGTGGATCACACTGTGGCCGTGTAAAACAAGGCTACCTTGATTCCTACAGAGGATTCCCCGGTTTTCCGGGATCCCACGGACCAGCGGTTGGAGTCTCTGGCCCGCCATTCCTATATGGTGGCGGGCTCGTTGCTCAAACCGGTTTTCGCGTCCGTTTTGGTGGCTCAGGCGGTGGCTGATTGGACTAAGGTGCTTAGGAGCAACCTCGTGTCTGATGATGTTCCGCCTGCCCGACTGGAAATGGTGGATCAAATCCACCAAGGAATCATGTATCTGTGTAATGCGGCCTTAAATGACGCCCCCTTAGTAGCACGCCTGTCTAGTGTCTCGGTACTTAACCGGCGCCTGATATGGCTGAAGAGCTGGTCGGCGGACCAGTCCTCGCAGAAAACAGTTGCTGATTTTCCCTATGCTGGCTCTCGCCTTTTTGGCAAGGCGTTGGATACCCTAGTGAAAGGCGTCACGGGGGGCAAGAGCACCATGTTACCCCAGAACCCGAAGAACAAGTCCTTTCGAGGCAAGCCGGGTTCTGCGCCTAGATCCAATCAGGGGTCCTTTCCTGCCTTTCGGAACCAATCCAAGGGCAAGCCCTTCAATGCCCAGGGCGACCAGAAGAAGCCCTGGGCGGGTAAGCAGAAGTCGGGCAATGCCGGCTCGGCGGGTCAGTCCGCCTCTGCCTGAAGGGGCGCCCTCACCCGTTTCAGGGGTGGGGGGACTTTTGCACGGTTTCCTCCAACCTTGGATGCTCCGGATATCGGACAGGTGGGTTCAGGAAATCATTCGATCGGGGTACAAGATCGAATTCCTTTCCCGGCCGGTGGACAGATTCTTTCCCTCAAATCTTCATTCGCCTCCAGGGCGTCTGCAGGACCTGCACCGAGCGGTTCAGGACCTTCTTGCTCAGGGGGTGATTGTCCCGGTGCCTCATCGGGACAGGTTTGGGGGGTTTTATTCCAATCTGTTCACTGTGCCCAGAAAGGAGGGCAAAGTGTGTCCTATTCTGGACCTGAAAGCGCTGAACCGATTTGTGCGCGTTCGGAAATTCCGTATGGAGTCTCTCCGCTTGGTGGTGGCCTCCCTGAGCCCAGGGGAATTCCTGGCCTCGATAGATCTCAAGGATGCGTACCTGCACATCCCCATTTTCGAGGGTCATCAGCGGTACCTTCGGTTTGCTATGTGGCGTTACCTTTCGGTCTTGCTTCGGCACCAAGGGTTTTTACCAAAGTGCTGGTGCCGGTTCTGGGCCTGCTGAGGGCTCAGGGCATTGCGGTCTTGGGTTACCTGGACGATCTACTTCTGAGATCATGTGCCAGCCAGGACCTAGTGCGCGATCTGTCCATTACAGTACAGACACTCCATGAGTTCGGGTGGACCATCAACGTTCAGAAATCGACGTTGTCTCCATCGCTTCGTCTTCCCTATCTGGGAATGATTCTGGAATCTGCTCAGGCGAAGGTGTTCTTGCCGGAGGACAAGCTCCGGACCTTGCAGGACGAGATCAGGTCCCTCAGGGACAACCCGTGCTCGTCACTCAGGACCTGTATGCGGGGCCTGGGATTGATGGTTTCGGCCTTTGCTCAGTTTCACACGCGGGCTCTCCAAGCGGAGATCCTGGACAGGTGGGACAGACTACCTCAGTCCCTGGATCTGAGTGTATCCTTGAGTCGTCAGACCAGATTGGCTCTTCTGTGGTGGCTCCAGTCCCCATCTGTGGCGGAAGGCAAGTCCTTCCGTCCGTTGGTGTGGACGGTGATTACCACGGATGCCAGCCTGTCGGGCTGGGGTGGAGTCCTGGGCAACCTGTCTGCCCAGGGCACTTGGTCGGAGGAGGAGTCCTCCCTCCCGATAAATGTGCTGGAATTAAAATTAAAAATTGGTCTCTTCCAGTGGTCGGGGCTGTCCGGTTCGGGTACAGACGGACAATGCTACCGCGGTGGCTTACATCAACCACCAAGGGGGCACCAGGAGTGCTCGGGCGGCCCGGGAGGTAACCGACATTCTGTCTTGGGCCGAGACTCATGTCCCGGCACTTTCAGCAGTCCACATTCCGGGTGCGGAGAATTGGCAGGCCGACTATCTGAGCCCCCAGACCCTGGACCAGGGGGAATTGTCCCTACACCCGGAGGTCTTCCAAATGCTGTGTGCGAAGTGGGGATCCCCGGACGTGGATCTGTTCGCATCTCGGCTAAACCGTAAGGTGGAAAGGTTCGTGGCAAGAACGTGCGATCCGCTGGCGGACGCCTCGGATGCGTTGGTGGCCCCTTGGCATCAGTATCGTCTGATGTATGTCTTTCCTCCGATTCAGTTGCTATCCAGGTTCCTCCGCAGGTTAGCCTCGGAACCGCACCTGGTGATTCTGGTGGCGCCGGACTGGCCACGCCGGTCATGGTACGCCGACGTTGTTCACCTGGCAGTGGCGCCTCCGTACCAATGCGGGAAGGTGGATATTGACCAGATGGGACAGCCCCCATGGGCGTGTATATGCTAATGCCTTTTGTTTTTGACTAAGTCTATATGCCTAGCTACTCCTGCGGAGCGGAAGTCAATACCCAACAGTGATGACTTAGAGGGGGCGGCGACTGTCGGAGGACTCAGAGAGAGGAATTTTACAGGTAAGATTTTACAAAAATTCAGTTTTTTTGATTTATTTATACTATTATTTTTTTTTTCTTTTGGTTGAACTAGATAGACGTGTTTTTCAACCAGACTGTATAAGCACAAACTTTTCGTCCACAAAGGATTATTCCCCAGAGGTCTGCTGTGTCCACCAAAGAGTGATAAAAGAATGAGAAATGTTTGTACCTGCTGTATAACATTTTTTCATTTTAGCTTAGTGTCTCTGGTTGTTCATTTCCAGCAAGTCTAGCAACAGTTGTTTTTTTTTTTTTTTCCTTACTTGTTTCCCACCATCTCCTTTTTCAGTGCTTTTTGCAAAATTTGGAGGATAGGATTGATCAGGGAGGGTGCATATAGCCCAAAGGAAAGAACTAACTTAGTTACATCGTAGTTGAGGTTGAATAAAGACAATAGTCCATCCAGTTCAACCTGTGTAGGTGGGTGTGGATGTATTCATTTCCCATACCCCTGAATGTTTTGATCTTAGAGATATATGTCCAATTGTCTTTGAAAGTAGCCATACTCCCCACAGTTACTATCATTTGTGGAAGCGAGTTCCACAATCTTATTGCCCTTACTGTAAAAAAACCCTTGCGTAACCTGAGGTTAAATCGCTTCTCCTCTAATCGCATTGAATGGCCTTGTGTCCTCTTGCACTCCTTGCGACAGAATAGTTTTTTTTTTTTTTTCCTCTGTTGAGATCACCATTGAGGTATTTGTAAATCGCTATCATGCCCCCTCTCAGCCGTCTCTTCTCTAGGGAGAATAAATTGAGCGTCTGTAAACACTCCTCATAATTTAGGTCCTCCAATCCCCTAATTAGCTTAGTTGCCCTTCTTTGGACTCTTTTCAGTTCCAGCACATCCTTTCTGAGGATTGGCGACCAGAACTGGACAGAATACTCCAGGTGTGGCTGGACCAGACCTTTTTTAAAGTGGTAGGATTATAGATTTATCGCCGGAATATATCCACATCCTTATGCATGCCAATATTCTGCCAGCTTTGGCACCTGCAGCTTGACATTGCATGCTATTGCTTAGTCTATCTACAACTAAGACTCCCAGAACTTTCTCCATTCTTGATTCCCCCAGAGGTTCCCCCCCTAACGCGTATTTTGCATTTATGTTTTTAGTCTCCAAGTGCAATACCTTACGCTTCTCCACATTAAACCTAATTTGCCACGTAGTTGCCCACTCTGTTTAGTTCAGGTCATTCTCTAAGATTTCTGCATCATGATGTGAAGTTATTGCCCTGCTTAATTTTGTGTCATCTGCAAAAAATGGGGTTGAGCTAATGATTCCGTCCTCAATGCTATTTATGAATAAATTGAACAAAATTGGTCCCAGGACTGAGCTTTGGGGTACCCTTATCACTCCAGACCAGACTGAATACGCGTTATTTATTACCACCCTTTGGACAAGCCTCTTTAACCAGTTTTCTATCCAAGAGCAAACCTTGTGGTCTAAGCCTGCAGACCTTATTTTGTAAATTAATCGTTTGTGGGGGACTGTATCAAATGCCTTAGCAAAATCCAGATACACCACATCCACAGATCTCCCCCTATCTAGCTCACAGCTCACCTCCTCATAGAATGTTAACAGATTGGTCTGACAAGAACGCCCTTTTGTAAACTCATGCTGATTACTGCTGATGATACTGTTGACTTTAGCAAATTCTAGGATATAGTCCCTTATCATCCCTTCAAGTAATTTACATACTATTGACGTCAGGCTGACCAGCCTATAATTGCCCGGGATATGCCTCTGCCCTTTTTTGAATATTGGTATCACATTAGCTTTCCTCCAGTCACCTGGTACAGTTCCTGTCAAAATACTATCTGCCAAGATTAGGAACAGTGGTCTAGATATAGCCTTACTGAGTTATTGGAGTACTCTCGGATGCACGCCATCCGGTCCTGGTGATTTATTTGTGTTAATGTTATCAAGCCTTTTCACAATTTCACCCCCTTTTAGCCATAGCGGCACGTCATGTCATGTGAAGTACTGCTAACCATACAGTCATGGTCAGTATACCCCTCCTTTTCCTGTGTAAAGACTGAGGAGAAGAAAGCATTTAGCACAGTTGCCTTCTCCGTATCCTCTGTAACTATCTTCCCATCATTGTTAGTTATGTGTGCAACATGCTCTGACCTCGTTTTTTTGTTATTGATATATTTAACCACTTTAGCCCCAGCCCTATTTCGGACACTTTTTGTTCACAAGTTAAAACCAGTATTTTTTCCTAGAAAACTACTTAGAACCCCCAAACATTATATATATTTTTTTAGCAAAGACTCTGGAGAATAAAATGTCGGTCATTGCAAAATTTTTTGTCACGCGGTATTTGCGCAGCGGTCTTTAAAACGCCATTTTTTTGGAAAAAATTTGAAAAATCACATTTCACTGCATTTAAAAAATACTAAACAGTAAAGTTAGCCCATTTTTTTGTATATTGTGAAAGATGATGTCACGCCGAGTAAATAGATACCAAACATGTTACGGTTTAAAATTGCGCCCCCCCGTGGGATGGCGACAAACTACGGTCAATAGAGATCTCAATCTGCGACGCTTTAAATTTATTTAACGGTTACCAGTTTAGAGTTAGTGTGTAGCTCTTTTTTTTAATTATTGCCCACGCTCTGGCGATCGCGGCGATACCTCACATGTGTGGTTTGAACAGCGATTTCATTTGCGGCTCGACTTGCGTATACGTTTTTTTTTGTGCGCGAGCTAACGGTGACGGGGACGGCTAAATTTTTTTTTTTTTTTTTCCTATTTATTTTTTCTTTTTTTTTAAACTTTATTACAGGTTTTTTAAAAAAAAAAAAAATCTGATCACTTTTATTGCTGTCACAAGCAATGTAAACATCCCTGGTGACAGCAATATGTCGTGACAGGTACACTTTATGGAGGGATCGAGGGTCTAAAAGACCCTAGACCCCTCCACTACACTTCCCTGTATGCAAAACGCCGAAAACGGCATTTTTGCATACAGCCGTTTTTCAAATCTGCCGCCTTTTGCAGCACAGTAACCCGGAAGTGACGTCATGGACGCCGCCTCCGGGTTACGTCATCGGAGACCCGATCGATGCCGTTTCCGGCATTCATCGGGACTCCATCCAGCCGGCGGACGTGCCGGCTGGGTGCTCGGGGCTCCCGGTGGGACGGTAGCCCCGAGCAAAGCCGCGGAAGGCGGCGGGAGGGGGGGGACGTCCCCTCCCGCCCCCCCGGGTAACGATCGAGCGGCTCCCGAGCCGCATCGATCGTTACCGACGGAAAGCCGACCGTCGGCTTCAAACAACGGTACCGGGATGATGCCTCTAGCTAGAGGCATCATCCCGGTATAACCACTCAAAGTCAGCCGACGTAGAGGTTACGTGACTGGTAGTAAAGTGGTTAAAGAATTTCTTAGGGTTCCTTTTACTTACCTCAGCTATATGTCTCTCAAAGTCGATTTTAGCCATCTTGATTTCGTATATACATTTCTTATTCAATTCCTTGTGTTGGCAGAAAGCTGATAAAGTTAGGGATGCACCGATCCGATATTAGGATTGGATATCTGCTGCGATACTGACAAAATAGCTGGATCTGGGATCGGTAAAATTAACAGATCCGCGGGTAGATCCAGGGTTGCGTTGCAGCAGAACCTACGTCATTAATCAGCCTCACGTGTGTGTCGGGTATGGAGCGCGCCAAAGAGTCGGCTGTGTGGAGATATTACACGCTTGCCACACCAACTAGTTCCACAGCTGTTTGCAATGTCTGCAAAGTAAATGTTTAGAGGGGAGGTGGTATAACTGCAAAGTTCAATACTACCAATTTAATCAAGCACATCCAGAAACACACGCTAAGGAGCATGCTGAATTCCTGCAGCTCAACAAATCAAAAGGAGCGGACAATACAGCCCAGCAGCAACAAACTTTGCAGGATGCATTTCAACGACGCGAAAGGTTGCCGATGGAAAGTATGAAAGCATCAGCAATAACACAAAGTTTTGGAATTCATTGTTTTATATGCTCAACCAATGTCAGTTGTTGAAGATGAGGGATTCCGTCGCCTACTGGAACACTTGGAGCCGAGGTACTCTCTTCCGTCACGCAAGTATTTTCCCGAGACCGCAGTGCCAGAACTGTACTAAAAAGATTGCGAACAAGTCTCAAAAGAGAGTAAAGATATAAAGGCTATGAGCTTTACTGCAGATATATGGAGCTCTGATGTGTGTCCAATGTCGCTTTTAAGTTTAACAGTCCACTGGTTGGACATGAACTGTACATCGCACGGTGCAATGCTTCAAGCTAAAAATTTTCATGGTTCACACACCAGCGATACCATTTCGGCTGCAATTAAGGTTATAATTGACCAGTGGCACATTCCTTTGAATAAAGTGCATATCATACTCGGGGACAATACAAGCAACATGAAAAAGGCAATAGACCAAATGGGGGTATGGAGCTTAGGCTGCTTTGCTTACAGCTTGCAGCTTATAGTCAATGAGGGACTACTGTCACAACGGAGTGGAAACGATGCCATTGCAATCGATAGACAAATTGTGGGGCATTTTAAACATTCTCAACTTGCGTATTCAAGGCTGCAAGATGTCAAAACGAGGTGGAATTCTACCTACTTGATGATACAGAGTCTTCTGGAACAGAAGCGAGTCCTCTGTGCTTACATTGCTGACCATGATGACCTGCCCAGTACACTGACCACTAACCAGTGGGCTTTGCTAGAAAAAAACAAGCATTGTTTTAGCACTATTTGAAGAGCTAACAAGGAAAGTAAGCTCATCGACTGCCTCCACCGCGGACGTCATTCCAGCTGTCACTGTCGTCAAACGCATCCTTGCTAAAGAAGGCAATGCGGATACTGGCATCAAAACAATGAAAACAAACCTGCTTCAAGCTGTCAACAAACGCTTCGACACTGTGAAAGAAGAACCCCTATATGCGCTTGCCATCCTGCTGGACCCAAGATATAAAGACAGGTAAGATAAGATTGTGTAACCTAACTAATTATTTTATTAGCCCATCAAGTGTTAGAATTTCTAAATGTTTAAATTTACAGCATGGCATCTCATCAAATACAGTAGAAGACAGTGTTATTGTGGAGAGGAGAATAAAATATCAAATATAGACCTAATAATTGTCATTGTCATTCATTATCTTTATAGAAAACCATTGCTGCCTCAGACAACCCATACCAGTTCTGGGGAGTCAACACATACAGATTACCTTGTCTTGCTGCCACTGCCACAAAATACCTCTTTGCCCCATGCACTAGTGTAGAAAGTGAGAGAGTGTTCAGCACAGTTTCCAGCATTTGTGGATGAGAAGAGAAATAGACTTACAGCAGAGAGAACAGAAATGCTTGTCTTCATAAGAAAGAATTTGCCATTGCTGATTAAGTGACCATTCACTTAATTATGAAGAGCGTCTGCAATCGCTTGATTTATTCTCCCTGGAGAAGAGACACCTGAGGGGGGACATGATAGCAATTTTTAAATATCTCAATGGGGATCTCAGCTTAGAAAAAAAGCTGTTCAGTCGAAGGGATTGCATGATGACTCGAGGGCATACAATGCGATTAGAGGAGAAGCGTTTTAACCTCAGGCAACATGGGGGGTTCTTTACTGTTAGGGCTGCAAGATTGTGGAATTCTCTACCACAAGAGGTGGTTTCTGCGGGTAGTATGGTGGCTTTCAAAAGACTATTAGACGTACATCTCAAGGATCAGAACATTCAGGGCTATGTGAGATGATTACAGCCACACACACCTACACAGGTTGAACTGGATGGACTATTGTCTTTATTCAACCTCACCTACTATGTAAAATATGTTTGTGTCATGTGTGAATCAACTTGATCACACAAAGAAACAGCATTTGTAATGTAAACAGGTTGTCCAATGTCACTGCCACACGCCACCATCAAATTGTGATGATGGTGAGTGTGGCACTGGACTACATGTTTACAATATGCTATTTGTATGTGTGATCAAGTTGTTGTTCGACCAACGTTTTAGTCAGGTTTAGGCTGCTATGTTGTTGCTGCTATGTTGTTGCTGCTATGTTGTATTGCCCCCTGCACTGCAGAAAGTGAGAGTGTTCAGCACAGTTTGTGAATGAGAAGAGAAATAGACTTACAGCAGAGAGCAGAAATGCTTGTCTTCAATCTTCTCGAGAGAGAATTTGCCATTGCTGATTAAGTGATCATTGTGACGAGACCCTTGCTCGCTCGCTTCCGCTCTCCCGACACTCTGCTACTAGTGAGTCAGCTTGCAGATCTCAACGTCTGATGGTTCGCTTATCCAAGGTTCCGGGATCCGAACTACAGCTATGTGCCGTTCGGAATCCATAAGAACAAACACCAGGCAGGCTGTATGTAAGTTCAAACAGGAAGAACTTTTATTGGAAGTACACAACACACTTTTATACAGAATTTGGAACATCCCGCCCCCAACAACCGCTTTCCCATTGGTCAATTGCAAAGTACATGCAGTTCTCCTTCAGGTCCTCCTTAGCCATGCAAATGAGGACTTGAAAATGAGTCAGCAGGGATTGGTCCGATAGCTTGATTAGAAGGACTGTTATGTGTTATGAGACAGGGCAATCAATGTACACAATAGCCAGACACCGAACAATGGGAGGTCATCAGCACTCCGCATGAGACAGGGCAATCCACATTCCCTCCCAATACACAAACAAAAGGAAAGCCTCTCTGACACTGAAAGATATATAACACACACAGCACTCAGAAATCACAGACCTCATGGCAAATGGGAACAAATCTCAATATTTCTACATGGAGACATTGCTGACAAATATGAAGCAATCCAAACCATCACCCATCTGTCCTTAAATTCCAGTGACGGTGAACACCGTCACAATCATTCAGGTCATGTTTGTGTCGTGTGAATCAACTTGATCACACAAAGAAACAGCATTTGTAATGTAAACAGGTAGTCCAGTGTCACTGTCACACACCACCATCAAATTGTGATGGTGGTGTGATACAGGACTACATGTTTACAAATGTATAATAAAACAAAGGGTGCGCTGATAAATATAGTAAAGCTGCAACCAAGAAACTGTGCCAAGTGTAAATATGTGTTATAAATATTGGTGCGCTATACCTATTATAGTGATTATAATAAATCAACTCAATATGAAAAAACACAGTGTTGACAGTATGACAAATCTTCTGAATAAAAGTCCCAAATGATCAAGTCCATGAAAACATATCCAAACTGTCCTGATATATAAATGGAATTCAAGTGAGACTGTGATGTTGTAACAAAGGTGCTAAAACCACATCCCAAACAATGTGATTTCCACGTGAATAAGATTCCCACCCCTGCTGGCTGTTCTTCTTACCAGATATATAAATATCATAAGCAATCCAAAATGCAGAAATCATGCACATCCACCCTCGTGTGAACCACACTTAAGAGCCTCTTACCAGATGTAAATTAATTTAGGCATGAGAAAATGCTCTCCCTCGATCAGAATGTGACAGGTAGCTGGATTGATGGTCTATTCCTCACGGACCTGGGATAATAGATCTTCTTCTTATTAGCTCCACAAATTGCATGTAATAAATACAAATGGGCCGACCATAGTGTATTATCCCCGGTTTATTGATTAAACATAGGCGATTGTACTTACTGGAGACGATCTTGTATCTAGCGTGTAACAAGCGGAGCCTATAGTGATCCTGCGTCAGGCTGCAGCACGGACGAATGGATGACGTAGGTGACGGCGTGACACGCCTCCTCTCCGAAAGGTTTCCTTGAACGAGACTTCAACTGGGATAGGAGGCCTCCTATGCAGCTGGGGGAGGGCGCCTGCTCCAGCACTGCCGCCTCTGAGCTGATATCCCCATCATCATGCAACTTTGCATATTTGTTGGGGTGTACAAACTCAGGACTGGCCTCCCTAGCGTTCTTCCCCTCCTTCTAACTGTCACCCAACTGCCTACCTCCAGTGCCTGCGTCCCCACGTCTCCATCCTCCTCTATGCTGGCCCCTGCCGGCACCTCCTGGGTAATGTCCAAGCTCCTTTCCAGGTTGTTGATGCTACAGAGTGTTGCAGATCCAGGATCTGAGCTTCCAGAGAAACAAGTCGCTAACGTCTTGCACAGCAGTATTTGCCCTCGATTGGTTTATCAAGGAGCGCATACATGCAGCAATAAGTGCACTGAGAGGCATCCCCAATCCTGTCGGACATTATTACCCTCTATTCTATGAGGAAAATTAGGATAATGACCTGCTATTCGTTACCTACACTACCTAAATCTCCCCCTGGTACTACACCCAGGGTACTCCCAGTCACTAAGGTGCTCACCAGTCCTAATGTCACCAGGTATTCCCGGTCGCTAAAGGTCACTCCCTGGCGGTAAAGGTCACTCCCTGGCGCTAAAGGTCACTCCCAGGCGCTAAGGTCACTCCCAGCCGCTAAGGTACTCCTAGTCGCACGGTTACTCCCAGTCGCAAGGTACACCCAGTCGCTAAGGTACTCCCAGACAAGCAGTTACTCTCAGTCACAAGGTACACCCAGTTGCTTAAGGTATTCTGCAGCACTCTGTTACCCCGCAGCAGTTAATCGCAATACACAGCAGTACTCAGTCACTTGTTAATATTTGTTTCCTTATTTTTGTAGGTGAGAACACCAGAAGAAAAATTTCAAAGTACAAGATCAGGAGCTGTAAAAATGCCTTCAAAGGCGGAAGAGATGAAGTTTGTGACCAAGAATGATGGTTATGTTCACATTCACCCCTCCTCTATAAACTACCAGGTATGCTAATAAGCCCAAAACTTCTAATGTGTACTTTGATTTGTATAATTCTCATAACATACTCATCTTTTAAAAAGAGAGGACCATTTTCTGTTTTCTGTCAAACACTGGGGGTGTCCATTCTCACAGGGCATGTGCCATCTCATTCAACGGTACTGGTGGTTTCCTGCACGCATTAAGCTTTACAAAATCACAGCTCTCTGCTTTGTTCCTTAGGTCTTGTTCACACCACATCCATTGAGCTGCATTTTTCAGCACACCACCTCACATGTATGATGTTAGCAGGGTACAGAGAAAACGATTGTGCCCTGTTCAAACAATACATTTGAGGTGGAATGCAATAAAATGAAGGTCAGTGAACATGATGTGAACAAGCCCCTTGTGGTGTTCTCTCCTCTTGTATGTCTGCTTCTTTCTACTTTTGTTGTAATCTTAGGTCCTTACTGGAGTACACAGAATCTGTTGTGACTTCACAGCCAGAAAGTAAAGGCTGGGGGCCATCTCCATATACAGCAGAGAGAAAATGGAACAAATGTATACATGTTCAGTCAGGGCAGACGGGAACACACTCCTGGAACACACAACATACTTGGAGCCAATAAACCAGAACACACTTTGTATATCAAGTCCATCATGAAGGTTTTTTTTAAATATGGCACCATTTAGCCCTTGTAAGTATGAAACCTGTTTGCACAGGTCACACAATTCATTTATAACATGCATAGGATTATAGGAAGACTCTGTTATGTAATATATGGGTTTATGGAATTGTGCATGTGGGGCTTCGAAAATATATAGATAAGAGTCAATGTAACACTGTGGCTGCTGTTCTTTCTACTATTTATGCTGATAAAATAATTTTAAAAAATATAGGAAAAAATCTCATTATGCTTTAATATCCTATAATGGGTTTTTTTTCTAGGTGCGAAATTTTGATAGTCCGTATTTGGTGTATCATGAAAAGGTTAAGACCAGCCGTGTGTTTGTCCGAGACTGCAGCATGGTTTCCGTGTACCCCCTAATTTTGTTTGGTGGTGGCCAAGTAAATGTTGATCTACGAAAAGGGGACTTTGTAATTTCCATGGATGATGGGTGGATTCGCTTTGTAGCAGCCTCACATCAGGTAAAGTTTAGTTATTTAGATTTTCATACTGTATATTCACAATGCCAAGAGAACTCGCATAGTATTCCAAGGAGCAAAAGATTGTTCTTGCTAGTAGAATTGTGCTCCCCTTACCTTTCAGTTTCCTAATTTCTAGATTTCATAGAAAATTTAAAAATTCTCCAGTTAAATGCTATCAAATTTCATTTTATCACTTTATAAATCTTATTTAAAAAGTAAAGTGCATCCAAATTCTTTATCTTAATTGTACATTATAGGACACATGCTTGATATTCATAGACCTGAGTCTTTCGTTTTTTTTTTGCTAGTGTACTGGGATGATGGACCTTTTCTCCTTTTACGGAGAAGTCACTGTTACCCTAACTAGTTTTAGGTTTTTCATTCAACTCTTTACTGTCCTCTAATAAAACAAGAGAAGCAGTGCCATTTGAATCCGTGCAACACTTTTCAACATGGAAGAGCTAGTCCAGGAGTCCCCAATAATGTCCAGGGGGAGGAGCCTGAGCATGGCACCAGCACGGAGCTCGGGTTAGGAACGCCTGACGTCTGCCAATAAGACATTAATGTCCCTACACCCCTGCCTCTCCTCCTGAAGCGATACAAGTCTCGTCTGAAGCGGAGTCCTGTATCTCCTCCCGTTCCTTTCTCCAGATACATAACTGAGTCAGCGGAGGGAGAGGGGAAGGAAGTCAGATCCAGTCCAGGAAAGTGTGAGCCACTATAGCACACTGCAAAGAAGAGTAGAGCCGCCCGAGGAACACCGGAAAATGCCGGCGAGTCCTAAAGCGGGATGAGGAGGCGGGATCTACACCAGAGGCATGGATAACTGAGTGGAACTTCAGCTGGAGAGTGGACAGTCTGCCTCGCTGAATCCCCACAACAGATGAAACCTGCTAAACCTCTAAACAAAGAGGAGCCCAGGAGATTTTGGAGCCCCCTTGGTAAATGCAGACAGCCACATACGGTGTGGTTTACCCCCACTACCACCCCACAACAACTGAGCCAGTATACTTGGAGCCCGCGGTTACACATGACGTGGGATTAAGCCGTAGAGCTGCCAGCATTCCTGAAGTGTGGTGAGTGCCTTCCTCCCTCTCCTTTCTTCTTCTTTCCTGTGACGGACATAGATGTTCTAGCTTTAGACAGACCACGTGTGTACGCAGAAGTTAGATCTTAGATCTTGAAAGGAGAGAGAGGAGGTGAAGTCTGGCTGTAAGAGTGGGGACAGAGGTAAAAGTACATTAAAAATCAAAGAAGGAAAGAAAAGAAGAAGAAAAACGCAATGAGGGGTAAACTAGTTAAAGGAGGCAGGACTATAAAATCTCCTAAAATAAGTGTGGGCCCAGGGACAATTAAAAAGTACATGTCCCAAGAAGTGAACACAGATAAGATGGCCAATGAAAAACAACTGGGAGCCCGGTCGAAACAGGTGACAGAAGGCAGCAAAAGTATGCAGCATAGGCCATCACTAGGAACAAGTACCCTTGAAGAAATCGAAAATCAATCTGGAGGAGGAAAACAATCCGGGAAACGGAGATATGGAGCAATAAAAACACAATTGCCTACCAAATTAGAAATGGCAGATATGTTTGCCAAACTTGAACTCTCCCTTAAAACAGACATGGCAACACTACACTGTGACCTAGCTCAGATATTGACGTGAGTGGAAGATACAGAAACGAGATTGGACACACACACTCCAGCAATAAATGATCTCAAAAAGAAATGAAAAATTTACAAAAGGAAAAGAGGAATATATTATACAAAATGGAGAATCAGGAAAATCGTAACCGAAGAAAAAACGTAAGCATCCGGGGTTTACCAGAAGCAACTCAAAGAGAGGACTTAACAGAGATAATGAATAAAATATTTAGCCCATTATTAGGCAAAGCTCCATCAGAAAACCTGGGGATAGAAAGGGTACAGAGTAGAATACCACAGAATATGGCAAAGGAAATCCCTAGAGACATAATAGTGAGATTTCATGAAGAAATGGCATAAATATGGAAAAAACTGAAGGGAATACCACCATTAATATATGAAGGGGAAACTGGTTTTCCAACCAGTTTGGTAGGTCGAAAAGATGGCCACTCAGGTAGACTAATATTTCTGGGAAGAACTACAGGACTTTTGCAGAAAATGAGATCTACCTATACCAGATATTCCCAGTTAGACAGACTGTGAGAAAGAAAGATCAAAAATAGAGGATGAACAATGGCAACTAGTCCCAAAGAAAAACATAACATCTAGAAGATAATTATTCTAGCATGCCAAAGACGATGTAATTGGTGAACATATGAGACTAACCCATAGGGGGAAATAAAGAAAGGGTAACTTGGTAAAGGTACACAAAAATTTAGAATAAGTAAAATTAGGAAAACAATGAAGTAGAAAATAGGTCTGATCAGACCGAGGGGGCAGTGGGCGGAATACCCAGGCACCTAGGGGGCTCTGGCGTCTTAAAGTGCGCCAGTCAGAGAACCACCCTGATGAGGGAGAGTAAGACAGTTGGAGAAGATGTAAATGAAGAAGATCACTGTCAACTCAAAGACCAGGACTAGGTCAAAAACCCTAACCTAGAAGAACATTTAGGAATAGGGTAGGGAGGAGGGAGGGATAGGGGCGAAGGAGGAGAATATACACTTAAACATAGAAATCCCTTTACATTGGACCACCTCTCTCTCTATCCAGATTATTCTCCCTGGCTCCAGGCTATGAATAGATGTCAGCCAGGGGCTCCGTAGTAGAGGAGGCAACAGGTAGAGGAAAAGAAAAAAAAACAATTATACATTTCCAAACCTATAATGTAGGAGGGTTAAATTCCCCAGTGAAGAGACAAAAGGTCCTAAAAGAAATCAAACAATACTCGGCAGCAGTAGTTCTCCTTCAGGAGACGCATGTAACGCAGGACATGAATACCAGGATATATTCTAAGCACCACCCAACATGGTACTATGGAGATTCCATAACAAAAAGAGCTAAAGGAGTTGCTATAGGATTTGCAAGAGAAAATAGGATTTTTCCTTCAACTTACCTGTAAAATCCATTTCTTGGAGTATATCGCAGGACACAGAGGTCCCTCCCCTCTTTTCTGGGATCTTCATTGCTTGCTTCAAAAACTGAGGTTCTTCCTGTATGGGAGAGGCTATATGGGAGGAACTTTCTGTCAATTGGTTGCCAGTGTCCAATTACCTAAAGGTAGCGTATAACCCAGATAGTCATTATTACCGTCTCTGTGTCCCATAATGTACTCCCAAGAAAAGGCTTTCTTTATCCTACATCACAGTACACAGAGCCGGTAATAATGACTATCTGGGATGTCCTAAAGCAATGCCCATGAGGGAAGGGGACACAGTAACAACAAAATTTCCCCTAGACAAGAAAGAGCTTATACTGCCGTCTGAAGTATGCTACATCCAAATTGAGCCCCTTCTCGGGCTCTTACATCCACTTGGTAAAACTTTGTGAATGTATGAACTGAAGACCAGTTAACAGCTTTGCTATTCTGAGCCATAAACACCTGATGATGCACTGCCCATGAAGCACTTGCCCTCCTGGTAGAGTGAGCTTTTAACCTAAAGGGTGGAACTTTACCCTTTAAGCTATATGCCTGAGCAATGACTTGACAAATCCACTTGGAAATTCATGGAACTAGTTGCCGCTTGACCTTTCTTAGGCGCTTCTGGCAGGATAAAGAAAGCATCAGTACTACGAATTGGTACTGACATTTTTAAATAGAATTTGACTGCTCATACTACATTAAGAGAATACAACAATTTCTCCTCCGTAGTCTGAGGACCTGGAAAAAGGAAGGTAGAAAATATATCCTGATTTAAATGAAAACTGGAAACTACCTTAGGCAAATAGGCCAGATGAGGGCGTAAGACCACTCTGTCCTAATGAAGGATCAAAAATGGTTATTTGCAGGAAAGAGCCGCCAATTCTGACACTCTTCTGGCTAAGGTTATGGCAACCAAAAAGACCAATTTCCTATTAAGAGAATCAAGGGAATGTGCCTAGTGCCAATTACACCTTGCAAAAAAGCCTGCACCAAGGAGTGCATTGCTAATGGTTTCTGAAAGAAAATAGACAAGGCGGAGAGCTACCCCTTAATGGTTCCTAATGCCAGCTTCAAGTCCACTCCTATTTGAAGAAAAGAAAGATTTCTTCCAATGACATACTTACGAGGATGCCATCTCTTTGATTCAAACCAAGAAATGTAGGATCTCCAGACCCTATAATAGATTTTCCTAGAGACAGGTTTTCTGGCATTTATCAACATAGCCAGAGCTGTACCAGAGACCCCACAATCTCCTAAGATTCTGGTCTCTATAGCCAAACCGTCAAATTTAGCGACCGTAAAGTAGGGTGGAATTTGGGACCTTGGCAGAGCAGGTCTGGATGACCGGGAAACAACCATGGCTACTGCTAATTTCACAATTTCCATGAACCAAGGTCTCCTGGGCCAAGCCAGAGCCACTAGGATCACCGGCTTCCCCACCACCTTAATTATGCTCAACAGATGTGGCAAAAGCTGGACCGGAGGGAACGCATAGATCAGGTTGAACCGAAACCAAGGGATCACTAAGTTAAGCGTCCAGATCGCAATCAGATCCCTGGTTCCGAAAACAAACCTGTCGAGCCTGTTTTTGAACCTGGACGCCAATAGATCTACGTCAGGAGTATCCCAACGTTGGAAGATCAATTGAAAGACCTCGGTATGCGGGGACCACTCCCCTGGAAACAACTGCTGGTGACTTAGAAAGTCTGTCTGCCAGTTGTCCACCCCCCTGGATGAAAACTGCGAACATGACTCTCTGCTCAAGACAAGATGTGGTTCACCTCCTTCTACACTGACTGGCTTCTGTTTCCCCCCCTGATGATTGATATAAGCCACCAGTGTCACGTTGTCAGACTAAATCCTGACAGGACACCCCCGCAGTCTGGTCATCCAAGAAATCAGCGCCAAACGGGCTGCCTGGACCTCCAAGATGTTAATGGGTAAAACCTTTTCTACCTGAGACCACCTTCCCTGGATAGAGATTTCCTCCAGGACCACTCGCCAGCCCACAAGGCTGGCGTCTGTGGTTACTACCCTCCAGGCCACAGGCAGAAAAGATTTACCCTTGCTTAGGTTGCTAAGGACCAGCCCCCAGGTCAGATCCTGTCTTACCCTTGGGGAAAGAAACATTGGGGAATTCAGAGCTCTGAGTTTTTTATTCCAAGCGGACAGAATACTGTTCTGGAACAGTCTGGAGTGGAATTGCGCATAAGGGACTGCTTCGAATGAGGACACCATCTTGCCTAGCAGTCTCATACACAACCGTATAGAGGGAACATTTTTCCCTCTTACCAACAGCACCAGACCCTTCAAGGCCAGAACCTTTTTTGATGGCAGGAAAATCTTTGCCTGAGCAGTATTGGGAATCGGACCCAAATATTCCAGAATTTGAACAGGCCTTAAGGCCAACTTTTCTAAGTTCACAACCCAACTCAGATTTTCTAAGAACTGGACGGTCCGGGAAACATCCCTTCTTAGACCTGGTCCCGACTAATTCT
The DNA here is from genome assembly GCF_965119305.1 of Pelophylax lessonae. NCBI lineage: Eukaryota > Metazoa > Chordata > Amphibia > Anura > Ranidae > Pelophylax > Pelophylax lessonae. The sequence continues at coordinate 494,007,081 of NC_138770.1, forward strand.
TGACCAGAAGGTCATCTAGGTCAGTGGTCCTCAACTCCAGGCCTCGGGGCCCACTAACAGGCCAGGTTTGCAAGATAACTAAATTACATCACAGGTGATCTCATTTGCTGCTCAGTGATTGCAGTATTCTAGTCTGCATCTCCCCAAGGTAATACTTAACATCTGGCCTGTTAGTGGGCCCCGAGGACCGGAGTTGAGGATTACTGATCTAGGTAACCCATTACTGAGATGCCCTGAGACCTTAAAAGAGCCAACACCCAGGTTGCTGTGGCCAGACCAAACAGCAGAGCCACAAGCTGAAAATGGGACTGCTCTACTGCGAAACGTTAAAACCTCTGATGGAGCCTGAAAATTGGTACATGGAAGTATGCATGCAGGTATCTATGGAAGACAGAAAATCTCCTCTTCCTAGAGAGGCTACCACAGAGCGGATTGATTCCATGCGAAGAGACCAAATGGTCAGATACTGGTTCAGAGCTTTGGGATATAGAATGGGTCTTACCTCGCCATTTGGTTTTGGCACTGAAAAAAGATTTGAAAAAACCCATGAACCTTTCGTTGGTTTGAACCTCCACAATCATGCACTGCACCCACAAATGTTCTAGGGCCTGGAACAAGGGCATTCTTTTTACTGGGCAAACCAGGACATTTGGAAGAAGGAGGAAACTCTCGGAACTCTATCATGTAGCCCCGTGCCACTGTAGACAAGACCCACCTGTCCTTCACCACTCCCTCCCAAGTTTCTGAGAACCGTAGGAGCCTTCCCCCCCCCCCACCATAATGAGTGGGGGCGCCCCTTCATAGGGCAGATTTGGAACCTGATTTAACAGGCCTTTGGACCCAGGGTTTTTTCTGACCTTGATTTTGAGGTCTTTTAAACCCTGGCAGCTGAGGCCGTCGGAACTGCTGAGAAGCCTACGTGCTAGGAGGTACCATAACACTTGGAGCTTTAAAAGATGGATGTTTAATCCTTTTAACCGGCAACAATTCGCTTTTTCCACACACAATCTTCTGCATGTATTTATACAGATCCCCATGGAAAGGAAAAGCTGTCAGCAGTTTCTTACAAGGTAATTCTGCCAACCCAATTCTTAAGCCATAGTACTCTGCACATATGAACAGAGAGAAGAGCAACTCGGAAAATCTGTGGGATAGAATCCTTTAGAGCATTTACCATAAAACACAAGGCGCGAGGAAACTCCGCCAAATCTTCAGAAGACTCCCCTTGAATAGGCAAACTTCTAGTCACCCTTTTAAAACGATCCTTTAAGGATTGGCAAACTCTTATAGCCACTATAGCTGGTTGAACAGCAGAGCCAGCGATGGCAAAGGAAGCTTTAAGTAAGGATTCCAACTTTTTATCTGCTGGATCCCTAAAAACATGGGCATTATCAACTGGACAGGTCGAATTCTTGTTCACAGAAGAAATAGCAGCGTCTGCCAAAGGCATACACCACTTCCTCTTGAATTTCTCCTCCATAGGATCAAGCAAGAAAATCTCTTTTGAGGCATGAACAACCTGTCAGGATGATCCCAATCCTCATACACCAGATGTTCCAGCAGGGGGTGTAAAGGAAAAGCCTGGGAATTCTGCTGAAGGCACAAAGAACCCAAATAAGAAAAGGATTCTTCTGATATTTCCAGAGGAGGTAAATTAAACCCTGTCTGAACCATTTCGGTGAGGGACTGAATCAGTAGCCTCTGAGAGTGAGATGCTAAAAATGGTTCCTCAGAATCTGAACCCTCAGAAGAGTGACCATCTCCAGCCTGCCCCTCTTCCAAATCATTAACCAACATCTCTTCAATGTCTTCTGCCCAATCAGAAACCAGAAGCCCCTGCAAGACCTTGAGAGCCTAGGAGCTCTGCTGCATCCCTGCTGGGCCTGGGTACAGGAGAGGGGGGATCTATCCTGTTTTCTCCTGCCCTGTGAGACAGAAGCAAGCATTCTGGCTATTTTACCTTCAAGGCTAGCCAAGGCAGATGCCAGGTCATCCTTAGTAACATAGGTAGACACTGAGGCATTGGAGGTAGCAACAATACTTGTTAAGCATAATGGCTCGGACTGACCAGTCGCTTCAGGCCTCTCAGTTGAAGATAGCACAGCGGGACCCAAACTAGGACTATTTAATCCTGATGCAAGAATATTTGTCCCTTTTCCCTCCTGCGCTTCTTTTTCTGGAAGACATTGCTTTACATAAAGTAAGACACAGAAGTAAGGTAACAACCTATTGCCCAAAAGGTAAACAAAAACTGAGATCCAGCACTGTACAGTTATCGCAGAACAACAACCCTTCTACCGTCTAGCCGTGCCCAAGCCTTCAAATTCACACGCCCAAACAGAAACTGCAACCTGCTTTGTGTCCCATAGGTCCTGGTCAGCAGCTCAGCTTTGCAGAGAAACAGTCACATCCAGCCAGCAGCACCATTTAGAAGAGTGAGAGCAATCCACGCGCATGCCCGTGACATCAGTGCGCGCCCATAGAGATATATAGAGAAACAGAGCCAAGCTGATTGGAGAGTCCAGACACAAGCACAATACATTTCTGTCGAACAGCTAGTGGCCAAAACACGGTACTACAGCCCAGGAAAGAAAATTGCAATTCCTTCTCTGCAAACTCTTCTGTTTTTTGTTTTTTTTTGTTCAGAGAGGGAAAAAGGAACAGACCTACCAGTCCCGCCGCAGGGCCCTATTCAGGACCCAAACTTCACCCATCGCGGTGGGCTTTGTCAATTAGACCTTCAAGGACCTGGTCCCCCTTTTTCATGGGGTCCACACCCTTGGATCTGTAGAGCACCCTGCTGGCAAAATCCTTGGGATAATAAATAACCAGAGTTCCATTTATCAGGGTCCAGCGCCCAAATGGGTCAGGTCGTCTTAGCCGAGGCTTGGGTACCATCCACTTAGTGCTTAGCCATCTGAATGGATCCAATCAAAACGCCCCCTTACTGGGACATCATTTAAGATTGAAGAGCTTTAACAGCCATGACCACCACCTTCAAGACACTGGCAAAAAAACTGAGGTTCTTCCTGTATGGGAGGGGTTATATGGGAGGAACTTCCTGTCTATTGGTTGCCAGTGCCCAATCACCTAACGTAGCATATAACCCAGATAGTCATTATTACCGGCTCTGTGTCCAGTGATGTACGATAAAGAAAAGGACTCTGGGGAAATTAGAAGAGTTTAAGAAAGGCAAATTAATCAAGGCAGGACACGAACTTCTGTATGGAACCAAAGGTGGACAGTACGTCACATGCATTGAGGAATGAAAGTCAGAAGTTGAAAATGGTAAAGAAGAAACTGTACCAAGCGCAGCTGGTGGCTATATTGAGGATTCAACATACAGAGACGAAAGACTATAATATTTTGTTCCCCAGTGCATAGGACATACTCTAGTTTGGAACATATTATGGTCGATCTTAGATGGCTGTACGCAGTTGTATAGACATCCATAGAAATAATAACTATATCAGATTATGCCCCAGTAATTATGAAACTGAGATTGGTAGAAGCTCAGAACAAAATATGTACCGTATATACTCGAGTATAAGCTGAGGCACCTAATTTTACCACAAAAAAGTGGGAAAACGTATTGACTCGAGTATAAGCCTAGGGTGGGAAATGCAGCAGCTACTGGACCCAACTGGATCACCACGAGACACAAAACGGGCTGCGGGCATGGTGCAGGGGCTGCGGGCATGGTGAAGGAGATGCAGGGCTGTGGGCATGGTACAGGAGAAGGTTCAGGCATGGTACAGGAAATGGTACCGGCGCGGCACAGGTGATGGCACGGCACAGGAGATGGTACAGGCATGGAACAAGAGATGGTACATAGGCATGGCAGAGGTGATGGTACACAGGCATGGCACAGATTGTACAGGAGATGGTTCACAGGCATGGCACAGATTGTACAGGAAACAGGTCACCGCGCATGCGCCGCTGATGTTTGGGAAAGCCCGTACATGTTCAGCTATTCCCAGGCAGGCGGCGCATGCACCATGACGTTTTAGCGCCGGGCGGCACCATTTTTAAAAGGTAAGTCAAACAGTGACTCGAGTATAAGCAGAGGGGGGCTTTTTCAGCATAAAAAAACATGCTGAAAAAGTCAGCTTAGACTCGAGTATATACGGTAACTGGAGGTTAAATGAGGAACTGTTACAAGATAAAGCTGTGGAAGATAAAATAAAAAATGAGATACAGCAATATTTCCTGCTAAATGAAACCCCAGAGATGTCGGATGCTACAATCTGGCATATATTAGAGGCATTTTGATCTCTCTTGGAGCAAAAAAAAAGAGAGAGAGGACTAATATGAGGATGTTAATAACAGAGATAAGCAAGTTCGAACAACAACATAAAAAAAAACAAAAGATTTAGAAACCTACAGCATATTAACATCAAAATAGGGATAAGCTAAAAGTGGTTATGGATCAGGAAACAAGTCAAGCCTTCAATAGAGTAGCCAAAGACCGTTATCTATGCAAGAATAAACCGGGGAAACATTTACCAAGAATAGTAAAAAAATAGGAAAGCTAAAAATTTCATAGGGAAAACGAAAAATTACAAAGGGGAGATGGTTTATTTGACCAGAATAAAACCAGGTATGCTAGTAATCAAGGACATCAAAGCATTAGCAGTGCTTATATTTAAATAATAAAATCCTTCAGCAGGTAAAAAATATCCGAAAAAAAAAGAAAGGAAACAGAAAGAAAAAGGAAACCGATTAATCCATAAAACACCCGGTGAGAATAAAAATACACAGTTCATGGGATGGTAGATATGGCTGGAGGAACAAGCTTGTATGAGGACTGTCACCACACCTCGTGGAATACCGCTCCCTTTGGTAAAAAACTCACCAGAGATAACAAACAGCTGTGCTATTCAATCAGAACAGCTTTCTCCTGTCATGATAATCCCCTTTCCAGGCAGATACTCAAGCTCTCGCTTCCCAAAGAGTGGGAATTGACATTCTTTGAAGATACCGCCTGGTATCCCACCTATAAACACCATCTATAAAAGCTTTGGATGGAAAATTAAAATTCAACAGATCCTCCACGAACATCACTGAGTAAAGTAGATTAAATGCATACTTCAAACCTACCAATTCCAACCCTCCTTGCAGTGGGAGCGAGAGCTTGAGTGTCTGCTTGGAAAGGGTATTTTTCATGACGGGAGGTCAACGCCATGGAAAGCTGTTCTAATTGAATAGCACAGCTGTTTATCTCTTGTGAGTTTTATACCAAAGGGAGCGGTATTCCACAAGGTGTGGTGATGGTCTTCATGCAAGCTTGTTCCTCCAGCCATATCTACCATCTCATTAACTGTGTATACACAGGAGAGGCAGAAGGAGCTTGGGGAACTTAACAAGTGGCTGAGGAATTGGTGTAGGAAGGAGGGGTTTGGGTTCCTGGAGAACTGGGCTGACTTCTCAGTCGGCTACCGGCTCTTTAGTAAGGATGGGCTGCACCTTAATGGGGACGGTACAGCTCTTTTGGGGAGAAAGATGGCCACCAAGTTGGAGGGGCTTTTAAACTAGGAGACGGGGGGGAGGGCTCAGAAGTAGAGTCAGTCAGGAGGGAGCAAAGGACAGAAGGCAGTAGTAGAGTCAGCAGCGACAGTAGTTCCATAACGTCAATTGGGGGGGTCTGTGCGGGAAAACCTCAGACCAAACAGGAATAAACATAATAAACATTCACTATTAACTTCCAAAAAACTAAGAGGGGTATATGCTAATGCCAGGAGCCTAGCTAATAAAATGGATGAGTTGGAAATGTTAGTACATGAGGAAGACATAGACCTTGTGGGAATAACGGAAACTTCGTTCGACCCCTCAAATGACTGGCTGGCCAATATCCAAGGGTATTCGGTGTACCAGAAGGACGGGGTAGGAAAAACAGGGGGAGGGGTATGTCTCTATGTCAAGAACAATGTAAGGGTGATAGAGAGGAGTGATATTACGGAAGGGATGAGTATGGAGTTAGAATCCGTGTGGGTAGAACTCCATAGGGAAGAAGAAAAGGGAAAAGTAACTGGGGGGGGTTTGCTATAGGCCACCCAACCAAAGGGAGGAGGTAGAGCTGGAATTTTTATCACTATTGGGTAAAGTGGCAAAACTGGGATCAGTCATCATATTGGGGGACTTCAATTATCCCGACATTGACTGGGAAGAGGGGACTACACACTCACAGAAGGCCCGTCTATTCACGGAAACCTTACAGGATAACTATATGTCACAGTTGGTGGATTCTCCTACTAGAGAAAATGCAGTCCTGGATCTATTGATCACTAATGACCCAGACCTAATTTCGGAGGTAGGAGTCCAGGACAACCTGGGCTCTAGCGATCACAGGATGATCACATTTAGTGTAAATAACAATATAACAAGGCAAGTGGGGAACATAAGAACCCTAAACTTCAGAAGGGCAAACTTTCCAAAATTATGCTCATTGATGGAAAGGGTAAACTGGGACCAAACCCTGGGATCACTGACCACGGAGGAAAAATGGGAATGCTTTAGGAACATATTAAACAAATGCATCTCGCAGTGCATTCCTATGGGAAATAAATTTAGAAGGGACAAAGCCAAACCTGGCTGGCTAAACTGTAACGTTAAAAAACTTATTAGGGAAAAAAAAATGGCCTTCAATAAATATAAATCGGAGGGCACAGTATCGGCTTTCAAGCAATACAAGGAGGCAAATAAGAAAAGTAAACACGAAATCAAAATGGCTAAAATCAACTTTGAGAGACAAATAGCGGAGGATAGTAAAAAAAAAACAAAGAAATTCTTTAAATATATCAACAGCAAAAAAACTAGGGCAGAGCATACTGCACACATAATTAACGATGATGGGAGGATGGTTACAGAGGACACTGAAAAAGCAACCGTGCTGAATGCTTTTTTTCTCGTCAGTCTTTACACAGGAAAAGGAGGGGTACACTGACCATGACTGTATGGTTAGTAGTAATACACAGGTCTTGCTGCTATGGCTAACAGAGGGTGAAATCAGGGAAAGGCTGGATAAACTTAACGCAAACAAATCACCAGGCCTGGATGGCGTACATCCGAGAGTACTCAAGGAACTCAGTAAGGTTATATCTAGACCACTGTTCCTGATCTTTGCTGACAGTATTATGACAGGAAATGTACCAGGGGATTGGAGGAAAGCGAGCGTGATACCGATATTCAAAAAGGGGCAGAGGCATATCCCGGGAAATTATAGGCCTGTCAGTTTGACATCGATAGTATGTAAACTTCTGGAGGGGATGATAAGGGACTATATCGTAGAGTTTGCTAAAGACAACAACATCATCAGCAGTAATCAGCACGGGTTTACAAATGGGCGTTCTTGTCAAACCAATCTCTTAACATTCTACGAGGAGGTGAGCTAGATAGGGGGAGACCAGTGGATGTGGTGTACCTGGATTTCGCTAAGGCATTTGATACAGTTCCCCACAAGCGCTTAATTTATAAAATAAGGTCTGCCGGTATCGACAGCAGGGTTTGCTCTTGGATACTGAACTGGCTAAAAGGGCGGATCCAAAGGGTGGTAATAAACAGCGCATACTCAGACTGGTCTGAGGTGGTAAGCGGGGTCCCCCAAGGCTCAGTCCTGGGACCAACCTTGTTCAATTTATTCATAAACAGCATTGAGGACGGGATCAGTAGTTCGATATCAGTTTTTGCAGATGATACAAAATTGGGCAGGGCAATAACTGCACAGCATAAAGCAGATATCCTACAGAATGACCTGGACAAAATAACGGAGTGGGCAACGACATGGCAAATGAGGTTTAATGTGGAGAAGTGTAAGGTTTTGCACTTGGGGACTAAAAACATAAAAGCACAATACATGTTAGGGGGGGAACCCTTGGGGGGAATCAAAAATGGAGAAAGATCTGGGAGTCTTGGTTGATGATAAATTAGCCAATAGCATGCAATGTCTAGCGGCAGCTACCAAAGCCAGCAGAATATTAGCATGCATAAAGAAAGGGATGTATTCCAGAGATAAGACTATAATCCTTCCACTTTATAAAACTCTGGTTCCGACCACATCTGGAGTATTCTGTCCAGTTCTGGTCTCCAGTCCTCAGGAGGGATGTGTTGGAGCTGGAGAGAGTCCAGAAAAGGGCAACTAAACTGATTAGGGGATTGGAGGACCTTAATTATGAAGAGCATCTGCAATCGCTTGATTTATTCTCCCTGGAGAAGAGACACCTGAGGGGGGACATGATAGCAATTTTTAAATATCTCAATGGGGATCTCAGCTTAGAAAAAAAGCTGTTCAGTCGAAGGGATTGCATGATGACTCGAGGGCATACAATGCGATTAGAGGAGAAGCGTTTTAACCTCAGGCAACGTGGGGGGTTCTTTACTGTTAGGGCTACAAGATTGTGGAATTCTCTACCACAAGAGGTGGTTTCTGTGGGAAGTATGGTGGCTTTCAAAAGACTCTTAGACGTACATCTCAAGGATCAGAACATTCAGGGCTATGTGAGATGATTACAGCCACACACACCTACACAGGTTGAACTGGATGGACTATTTTCTTTATTCAATCTTACCTACTATGTAACTATGTATTTTTATTCTTACCTGTTTTATGGAATAATCCGTTTCCTCCTTCTTTTTTTTTTGGAAATGTTTTACCTGCTGAAGGATTTTATTATTTAAATAGAAGCGCTGCTATTGCTTTGATCTCCTTGATTACTAGCCTATCTGCTTTTATATTCCATAATTATTACAGCTCTCTATATTCAGTCAGGCCAAAAGGGTCACAAGAAACCGAATGGAAAAGAGTGGTAGAAATACAAGAATATCTTAGAGGCAAAACTCCCTAAAATATCAGTAGATCAATTGCTAGCATTAGAGGAACCAATAGCCCAGGAAGAATTTACACTAGCACTAAGAAACATAGTAAATGGAAAGAGCCCAGGACCAGAAGGGTTTACCATCTCCTATTATAAAACTTTTAAAGAACATTTTGTTCCCAAATTATGTAGATATATGAATAGATTAGCAGGAGATGAGATGAGGGGGGAATCATTGCAAAATATCACTGTTATACCTAAGGAGGGGAAGGATACCACCCTGTGCTCGAGATATAGACCCAAAATGTAGACACAAAACTCTACGCTAAGATCTTGGTTATGAGATTAAAAGAATGGATGCCTGAGTGGGTACATGCGGACCAATCTGGGTTTATTCCAGGGAGAGAAGGTAAAGATAATGGGATAAGGACTCTGCTCCTATTACAAAATTCAGTAAAAGAACAATCTCAAGTCCTACTCCAGTCAATAGATGCCGAAAAGGCATTCGACAGGGTAGACTGGCGATTCATGATGAATATGTTAGAAGCACTGGGATTGAGGAACAAGATGGTGCAGTGGAATAAAACCCTATATAAACCATCCAACTGCTTCAGTAAAAATAAACTGGAGTTTATCTGCCCCGTTTGAAATGTATGTCTATGAACTAGACAGGTGTCTCCGCTCTCACCACTCCTGTTTGCGCTGTCTCTGGAACCATTTTTTACAATGCAGATATGGGGGAAGGGGGGTGATGATTGAAGGGGAGGAACATAAGGTTGCGGCATAGGCTGACTATGTTCTGTTTTACATTTCCAATCCCATAATAACACTGCCGAATTTGATAAAAGAAATTAAGATATGGAGAGCTGTCAAATTTTAAGCTCAACCCCAAAAAATCTGAAATTTTGTATATAAACCTAAATAAGAATGATGAACAAGCTATACAAAAAGATTTCCCATTTAGCTGGGGGAAAACCTATTTGAATTATCTGGGGATCAAGTTAACACCGTCATTAAAGAATTTGTATCTAGAAAATTATTTCCCATTACTCAATGAGATTAAAATGGACATTAGAAAGAGGACAACAATGCCAATCTCTTGGGTAGGACGCATAAACCTGAATAAGATGGTGATCTTGCCGAAAACATTATATACATTCTAAATTTTACCAATGTTTATACCCCAGAGTTACTTTAAGATATTAGAAACAATAATATTAAGGTGTATTTGGCAGAATAGGAAACCAAGAATACGGCTTTCAGTATTGACAAGGGATAAAACATGGGGAGGGGGGGTTAGCTGTACCAGATTTTAGAAGGTACTATAAAGCGGTGGTACTGGCAAGAATGGTTGAATGGACAAAGAACAAGAGTGAACAAAGATGGGTAACACTAGAAAATACACTAAGTCGGGCACGGTTAAGTTACTTTATATGGGTTCCACGACAGTTTAGAATGTTAGCTGTAAATACACGAATAAACCAGGAATGTGTTTAGGGTTTGGGATGGGATTTATAAACAATTAAAATGGTAATATAATTCACCTTTAATTGTACTCACGAGGATAAAATATTTCTTACCTGGTAATGAGACACAATTTGGGGACTGGATTAAGGACAAAAATGCACCAATAAGGATATAATGGAAAAAGGGAAAATGTGCTCCTGTCGGGAACTGAAACACAAGAGTAATTTAATACATTAACCACTTGCCGACCGCCGCAAGTACATGAACTGCGACGGTCAGCCCCTCCTGGGCAAAGTGACGTACCGGTACGTCACTCGCCCACGAGCCAATAGGGGCGAGCGCGCGCCGCCGAAGGCGTTCTCCCGCCCCCGCTCATTCCCTGACATCCCTCGTAAGTGACCGGCGGCTCCGATGTCCGCTGGTCACTCGCGATCTCCCGCTTGACGGCAGACGGCTAATGTAAACAAAGTCGCCTGTCATTCTCACTGGTGTAACAGCAGAGACTTTACGATCCTGCTATGTAGGATCGTATGTCTCTGTGGTTACATCAAAAGCCACGCCCCTTGACAGAAGCACGCCCCTAGGGACACACTTAACCCCTGGATCTCTAATAAAGTTAATCCCTTCCCTGCCAGTGTCATTTTTACAGTAACAGTGCATATTTATAGCACTGATTACTGTAGTAATGTCACTGGTACCCCCAAAAGTGTAAAAAATGTCAGTCAGGGGTCCGATCTGTCCGCCGCAATGTCGCAGTCCCGCAAAAAAAATCGCAAATCGCCGCCATTATTAGTTAAATAAAAAAACAATAAAAATGACATAAATCTTTCCCGTAGTTAGTAAACGCAAAAACTTTTGCGCAAACCAATCACAGTCCGCTTATTGCGATTTTTTTTTTTTTTACCAAAAATATGTAGCTGAAAACAAATTGGCCTAAAATGTTAGAAAGTTTTGATTTTTACTTTTTTTTTTTGAGAATTTCATATAAAAAAAAATTTTTTCAAAATTGTCGCTATTTTTTTGTGTATAGCGCAAAAAGTAAAAATCGCACCGGTGATCAAAACCCACCAAAAGAAAGCTCTGCTTGTGGGAAAAAAAGGACGTCAATTTCATTTGGGTACAGCGTCGCACGACCGCGCAATTGTCCGTTAAATTTACGCAGTGCCGAATCGCAAAATAGGCCCTGGTCTTTGAGCAGCCAAATCCTCCAGGGCTTAAGTGGTTAAGTACATCACAACATTTTGTGACATCTTTACCTCAACCTATTAGAGTGGAGAAAGATTATCTTCCCCTTGAACGTTTGTAATTACCAGACCGCTTCAAAACATAATATCTCGCGGCTCTAAAAAATTCTTACAGAGTGTGTGGACCTGGAAATACCACCAATCATTTCAAGATGGGAAGAGGAATTGGGAACACGCTTGAAAAAGCAACAAATAAATAAGATCTTAAGAGCCGTTAACAATCTGGCTAGGGACACCAATACGATAGAAATGAACTATAAATGTTTGGCAAGGTGGCATATAACCCCAGCTAAAGCACAGAAACATCACCCGGAGAAATCCCCACTATGCTGGAGGGGGTGTAACTTGGAGGGTAATATGGCACATATCTGGCGGGAATGCCCAAAGATACAAATATACTGACAGAAGGTACGACAATATATTGGGGAGATTGCGGAAACGGAGATTGTGGATAACCCGTGGCTCTGTTTGATCCATAATACAGATAGTCCACTAAAACAATATAATAATACATTAGTACCATACTTATTGAATGCAGCAAAAGGAACAATCCCAAAAAAAATGGTTAGAATCAGAGAGTCCTACATTGTGGGATTGGTTTAAAAGAATCGACTGTGTATGTGTTGATATATATACACACAGACAGTATCTCACAAAAGTGAGTACAGCCCTCACATATTCAAATATTTTATTATATTTTTTCATGTTACAACACTGAAGAAATGCACTTTGCTAGAATGTAAAGTAGTGAGTGTACAGCTTGTATAACAGTGTAAATTTGCTGTCCCCTCAAAATAACTCCTAATAAAATAAACCTCTGGCAACAAAAATGAGTACACTCCTAATTTAAAATATCCAAATTGGGCCCAAAGTGTCAATTTTGTGTGGCCGCCATTATTTTCCAGCACTGCCTTAACCCTCTTGGAGTTCACCAGAGCTTCACAGGTTGCCACTGGAGTCCTCTTGCACTCCTCCATGACAACATCACGGAGCTAGTGGATGTTAGAGACCTTGCCCTCCTCCACCTTCCATTTGAGGATGCCCCACAGATGCTCAATAGGGTTTAGGTCTGGAGACATGCTTGGCCAATCCATCACCTTTACCCTCAGCTTCTTTAGCAAGGCAGTGGTCATCTTGGAGGTGTGTTTGGGGTAGTTATCAATTTGGTATACTGCCCTGTGGCCCCGTCTATGAAGGGAAGGGGATCATGCTTTGCTTCAGTATGTCACAGTACATGTTGGCATTCGTAGTTCCTTAAATGAACTGTAGCTCCCCAGTGCCGACAGCTCTCATGCAGCCCCCGACCATGACACTCCCATCACCATGCTTGACTGTAGGCAAGACACACTTGTCTTTGTACTCCTAACCTGGTTTCTGCCTCACATGCTTGACACCATCTAAACCAAATACGTTTATCTTGGTCTCATCAGACCACAGGACATGGTTCCAGTAATCCTCGTCCTTAGTCTGCTTGTCTTCAGCAAACTGTTTGCGGGCTTTCTTGTGTATCATCTTTAGAAGAGGCTTCCTTCTAGGATAACGGCCATGCAGACCAATTTGATGCAGTGTGTGGCGTATGGTCTGAGCACTGACAGGCTGACCCCCCCACCCCTTTACCTCTGCAGTAAAGCTGACAGCACTTCATACTTCTATTTCCCAAAGATAACCTCTGGATGTGATGCTGAGCACGTGCACTCAACCTCCTTGGTCGACCATGGCGAGGCCTGTTCTTAATGGAACCCATCCTGTTAAATCGCTGTATGGTTTTGGCCACCGTGCTGCAGTTTAGTTTCAGGGTCTTGGCAACCTTTCTTATAGCCTAGGCCATCTTTATGTAGAGCAACAATTCTTTTTTTCAGATCATCAGAGTTCTTTGCGATGAGGTGCGATGTTGAACTTCCAGTGACCAGTATGAGAGAGTAAGAGTGATAACACCAAATTTAACACACCTGCTCCCCATACACACCTGAGACTTTGTAACACTATCGAGTCACATGACACCGGAGAGGGAAATTGGGCCCAATTTTGACATTTTCACTTAGTGGTGTACTCACTTTTGTTGCCAGAGGTTTAGACATTAATGTCTGTGTGTTGAGTTATTTTGAAGGGACAGCAAATTTACACTGTTATACAAGCTGATATACACTATATACTCACTACTTGACATTGTAGCAAAGGGTATTTTTTTCAGTGTTGTCACATGAAAAGATATAATAAAATATTTACAAAAATGTGAGGGGTTTTCTCACTTTTGTGACATACGGTATATATAAAAAAGTGCCAGACTCCCTCTCCACTTCCACCATCTCTACCTGAGTTGTATCTGAATATGCCTGCTCTAGAAGAGATAGACATAAAGGGGAATGAAAAGATCAGCGAAACAATGTTAGAGGGAGTCAGAAGATTTTTCTCAGGCTCCTGTACAGATGATATTACAGCTCTACAAAATATGTAAGCCAATGTTAATATGCAACAGGCCCGGACTGGGACATAAAATAGGCCCGGGCATTTTAGGCTGAGCAGCCCATTTTTTTTTTTTTTAAAACAAAATGACCAATGATGAACAACTACCGGTTTCTCTATGTTTTTTAGTTATATTTAGCCTGCACACCCATGCGATCCGATTCTGCAAATCGCACTGAGTTTTGAAAACCGATTGCGGGGTGTCGTTAACCTAACATACACTCCGCAATCTGTTTGCATGGACAGGTTGCTATTTAGATGCAGTCCGCATTTAGTGTGAACCCAGGCTAAGAGATAATGGTAATTTTAGGGTACATTAAAAATATATTACCGAATTTTTGGGTAAAATATAAAAGATGAGTTTGTGTCAAGTAAATAAATACCCAACATGTCAAACCTTAAGACTATGCATGCCCGAAAATAGCAACACATTTCAGTACCCTATATTTTCCATAGGCAAAGCTATTAAAGATCATAGAGGTCATCAGTTCAGAGTTAACCATGAATAATGATCCTATAATTATTGCTCTCATTCCAGTGTGCAGGGTCATATATTACACGTGTAGTAAAATCAAGGTTTTTGTTCACAGGCGCCCCCAAAATTTGTATGTAGTTTCTTATGGTATTGGTGGGATAGGGATGATATCAGTAGCAGTAGTGGGGATAGGGATGACATCAGTAGCAGTGGTGGTAGTGGGGTTAGGGATGACATCAGTAGCAGTGGTGGTAGTGGGGATAGGGATGACATCAGTAGAAGTGGTGGTAGTGGGGATAGGGATGACATCAGTAGAAGTGGTGGTAGTGGGGATAGGGATGACATCAGTAGCAGTGGTGGTAGTGGGGATAGGGATGACATCAGTAGCAGTGGTGGTAGTGGGGATAGGATGACATCAGTAGTGGTGGTAGGATAGGGATGACATCAGTGGCAGTGGTGGTAGGATAGGGATGACATCAGTGGCAGTGGTAGTGGGAATTGGGATGACATCAGTGGCAGTGGTAGTGGGGATTGGGATGACATCAGTGGTAGTGGGGATTGGGATGACATCAGTGGCAGTGGTGGTGGGGGATAGGGGTGACATCAGTGGTGGTGGGTGATAGGGGTGACATCAGTGGTGGTGGGGATAGGGGTGACATCAGTGGCAGTGAGTGGTGGTGGGGATAGGGGTGACATCAGTGGCAGTGAGTGGTGGTGGGGATAGGGGTGACATCAGTGGTGGTGGGGATAGGGGTGACAGCAGTGGCAGTGGTGTGGTGGGGATAGGGGTGACATCAGTGGCGGTGGGAATAGGAATGACATCAGTGATAGTGGGGATTGGGATGACATCAGTGGCAGTGGTTGGGATAGGGATAACATCAGTGGCGGTGTTGAGGATAGGGATGACATCAGTGGGAATGATGAGGATAGGGATGACATCAGTGGGAATGATGAGGATAGGGGTGACATCAGTGGGAGTGGTGGTAAGGATAGGAATAACATCAGTGGCAGTGGTGGTGGGGATAAGGATGACATCAGTGGCAAGTGGTGGTGGGGATTAGGATGACATCAGTGGCAGTGGTGGTGGTGATAGGAATGACAATGTCCACTGCTGCTGATGTCATCCCTATCCCCACCACCACCGCTACTGATATCATCCCTATCCCCCCCCCATCACCACTGCCTCATGGGAGGGGGGAGAGATCAGACAGAGGAATGGCGGTGGGAGGAATGGGATACGGCAGAAATATGGCAGTGGGAGAGATGGGATCAGGCAGAGGGATGGCGGTGGGAGAGATGGGATCAGGCAGAGGGATGGCGGTGGGAGAGATGGGATCAGGCAGAGGGATGGCGGTGGGAGAGATGGGATCAGGCAGAGGGATGGCGGTGGGAGAGATGGGATCAGGCAGAGGGATGGCGGTGGGAGAGATGGGATCAGGCAGAGGGCTGGAGGTGGGAGAGATGGGATCAGGCAGAGGGGTGGCGGTAGGAGAGATGGTGGGATCCAGCAGAGGGATGGCGCTGGGAAGGATTGGATCAGGCAGAGGGTGGGAGAGATGGGATCAGGCAGAGGGATGGCGGTGGGAGAGATGGGAACAGGCAGAGGGATGGCGGTGGGAGAGATGGGATCAGGCAGAGGGCTGGAGGTGGGAGAGATGGGATCAGGCAGAGGGCTGGAGGTGGGAGAGATGGGATCAGGCAGAGGGATGGCGGTGGGAGAGATGGTGGGATCCAGCAGAGGGATGGCGGGATCCAGCAGAGGGATGGTGGGATCCAGCAGAGGGATGGCGGTGGGAGGGATGGTGGGATCCAGCAGAGGGATGGCGGTGGGAGGGATGGTGGGATCCAGCAGAGGGATGGCGGTGGGAGGGATGCTGGGATCCAGGAGAGGGATGGTGGTGGGAGGGATGCTGGGATCCAGGAGAGGGATGGCGGTGGGAGGGATGGTGGGATCCAGGAGAGGGATGGCGGTGGGAGGGATGGTGGGATCCAGGAGAGGGATGGCGTGGGAGGGATGGTGGGATCCAGGAGAGGGGTGGCAGTGGGAGGGATGGTGGGATCCAGGAGAGGGATGGCAGGGGGAGGGATGGTGGGATCCAGGAGAGGGGTGGCGGTGGGAGGGATGGTGGGATCCAGGAGAGGGGTGGCAGTGGGAGGGATGGTGGGATCCAGGAGAGGGATGGCAGTGGGAGGGATGGGATGCCCTTTCCTTACCTTGCAGCCGGCCTTGGCTTGGGTCAGGTGGTGTGTTGTTGTCTGCGGTGCGTGCGGCTGCAGAGCCAGAGACACTGTCAAGCCAGTCCCGCTTCTTCTCAACCCGACAGGCAGAAGGGGTCCCCTCTAGCTCCACCCCCTTCACAGTGAGACACGGTCACCTGGTCCACCCCTCCATAGCTACGCTGGGTAGCTGCGGAGCCGACCGCAGTGAGCGGCCAGCCCAAACAGTGCCTTAGGAGTGACGGGGAGTCGGGGACATACCCGTAACCCGGGGCGGGCGGCTAGAAGAATATGCGGTAGCGGCCGCCGGCCACGGAGAGAGGCCAGCGGCAACCGGCATCAGAGCGGAGGGACACTTCACTAGTGAAAATCATGCGCCCGGAGCAGAGGCCTCGGCCCACCGGGCATATGCCCGGTCTGCCCTATGGCCAGTCCGGCCCTGATATGCACACTTCTGCTGTGTGCAAAAGCCTTGGCCTTGCCTCACTTGACTCTCCTGTCACGCCATGCCCCTTTAGTTACTAAAGGATCTGCCAAGTCTAGAAAGACATTCCCCATTCATGAAGAAATACATTGGATGTTCTACACTGAACAAAATTCTAAACGTAACACTTTTCCCCCCCTTTTTTTCATGAGCTGAACTCAAATGTCTAAGTCTTTTTCTATGTACACAAAAGGTCTATTTCTCGCAAATCTTGTTTACAAATCTGGCAAAATCTGTGTTAGTGAACACTTCTCTATTGCCGAGATAATCCATCTACCTCACAGGTGTGGCATATCAAGATGCTAATTAGACAGCTTGATTATTGCACAGGTGTGCCTTAGGCTGGCCACAAAAAAAGGCCACTCTAAAATGTGCAGTTTTACTGTATTGGGGGGGTCCCGAAAACCAGTCAGTATCTGGTGTGACCACCATTTGACTCATGCAGTGCAACACATCTCCTTCGCATAGAGTTGATCAGGTTGTTGATGTGGCCTGTGCAATGTTGGTCCATTCCACTTTAATGGCTGTGCAAAGTTGCTGTCAGGGATACCACATGCAGGCATCCAGCAAGAGTGATCAGATCAGTTGGCTGCACCAAGGAATCAGGACCCAGATGGATAAGATGTAAATAAGTTTATTAAGCAAAATGACACACTCCAATACCAACACCAGTGACCATAAACAAGTAAACAAAATATAAATGATAACAGTACAAAACCCCAATAGAACCTAACAAACTATATACAAAGGGATGGAGCAAACAATTGCGGGACAGGACAGGAACAGGAGACAAGGAAAGCAGGGAGCCAGGTAAAGGAAGCAGGATGCAGGGAACAGGACTCAGGATCAGGATACAGGTTTCAGGATACAGGTTTCAGGATACAGGTTCAGACAGGGACACGGCTAGCAGAGAAAATACTGAAGCACTGAGCCTCAGTGAAGGGCGGGCTTATATTCCCTCAGCAGTCCTCCTCAGGTGCAGCTTAATTAAAAGAACAGTCCAGCTGCTGGGAGACACCCGCTGGTGGGCCCTGGAACTGCGCCCCTCAGTTCCAGGAACAACAGTGCCACCAGCAGGTGACCCACGTAATGACACAGATCCTGACAGTTCCCCCCCTTTAAGGAGCGGCCTCCGGACGCTCCATTGTGCTTCTACCCCGAAAGTCCAAAAAGGTCTCCCCTCCATGTCTGCGGGTCTTCTAGCACTCTCTAGGCCAAAGTCCTTTAACTTGCCGGAAGGCGTGCCACCAGAGTCCAGCAATTGATCATGCGCCCCACCACCAGGGTCTGGAAGCCGTCTTGGCACCCCACAGGTCAAGTTCCTGAAGAGGCGTAACATTAGGGATACACCTGCCCTCATTGCAACACATGTCCCAACACTGGGACTGAAGGCAAGCTGGACATCAAGCAGGGGAGCGCCAGCGGCATGCAGGATATCCGGCAGTGGCAAACCAGGCTGGGCAACAGACAGTGGCACATCAAACAGGGCGGCAGACCGTTGCTCAGCAGGCACTGGATCAGCAAACACTGGGTCAGCAGGCACCGGAACAGCAAGCACTGGGTCAGCGGGCACTGGAACAGCAAGCACTGGGTCAGCGGGCAAAGGATCAGCAGGCACAAGATCAGCAGGCACAGGATCAGCAGGCACAGGATCAGCAGGCACAGGATCAGCAGGCACAGTAGTGGTCACCAGAACAGCGGGCACGGGATCAGCTGGCACCGGATCAGCGGGCTGAGTAAGAGACACCGGATCAGCAGGCACCGGAACAGCAGGCACTGGGTCAGCGGGCACTGGAACAGCAAGCACTGGGTCAGCAGACTGGGTAGTGGTCACCAGAACAGCGGGCACCAGAACAGCGGGCACTGGATCAGCAGGCTCAGTAGGAGGCACCGGATCAGCGGGCACTGGACCAGCAGGCATCAGAACAGCAGGCACTGGATCAGCAGGCTCAGTAGGAGGCACCGGATCAGTGGGCACTGGATCAGCAGGCTCAGTAGAAGGCACCAGATCAGCGGGCAATGTAACAGCAGGCACTGGATCAGCAGGCTCAGTAGGAGGCACCGGATCAGTGGGCACTGGAACAACAGGCATCAGAACAGCGGGCACTGGATCAGCAGGCTCAGTAGAAGGCACCGGATCAAAGGGCACTGGATCAGCAGGCTCAGTAGGAGGCACTGGATCAGCGGGCACCGGAATAGAAGGCACTGGATCAGCGGGCTCAGTAGGAGGCACCAGATCAGCGGGCACTGGAACAGCAGGCATCAGAACAGTGGGCACTGGATCAGCAGGCTCAGTAGGAGGCACCGGATCAGTGGGCACTGGATCAGCGGGCACTGGAACAACAGGCATCAGAACAGCGAGCACTGGATCAGCAGGCTCAGTAGGAGGCACCGGATCAGTGGGCACTGGATCAACAGGCTCATTAAGAGGCACCAGATCAGCGGGCACTGGATCAGCAGGCATCAGAACAGCAGGCACTGGATCAGCAGGCTCAGTCGGAGGCACCAGACAAGCGGGCACTGTAACAGCAGGCATCAGAACAGTGGGCACTGGATCAGCAGGCTCAGTAGGAGGCACCGGATCAGTGGGCACTGGAACAACAGGCATCAGAACAGCGGGCACTGGATCAGCAGGCTCAGTAGAAGGTACCGGATCAGTGGGCACTGGGTCAGCAGGCTCAGTAGGAGGCACTGGATCAGCGGGCACCGGAACAACAGGCACTGGATCAGCGGGCTCAGTAGAAGGCACCAGATCAGCGGGCACTGGAACAGCAGGCATCAGAACAGTGGGCACTGGATCAGCAGGCTCAGTAGGAGGCACCAGATCAGTGGGCACTGGATCAGCAGGCACTGGAACAACAGGCATCAGAACAGCGGGCACTGGATCAGCAGGCTCAGTAGGAGGCACCGGATCAGTGGGCACTGGATCAACAGGCTCAGTTAGAGGCACCAGATCAGCGGGCACTGGATCAGCAGGCATCAGAACAGCAGGCACTTGACCAGCAGGCTCAGTAGGAGGCACCAGATCAGCGGGCACTGTAACAGCAGGCATCAGAACAGTGGGCACTGGATCAGCAGGCTCAGTAGGAGGCACCGGATCAGTGGGCACTGGATCAGCGGGCACTGGAACAACAGGCATCAGAACAGCGGGCACTGGATCAGCAGGCTCAGTAGAAGGCAACGGATCAGTGGGCACTGGATCAGCAGGCTCAGTAGGAGGCACCGGATCAGCGGGCACCGGAACAGCAGGTACTGGATCAGCGGGCTCAGTAGGAGGCACCAGATCAGCGGGCACTGGAACAGCAGGCATCAGAACAGTGGGCATTGGATCAGCAGGCTTAGTAGGAGGCACCGGATCAGTGGGCACTGGATCAGCAGGCACTGGAACAACAGGCATCAGAACAGCGGGCACTAAATCAGCAGGCTCAGTAGGAGGCAACGGATCAGTGGGCACTGGATCAACAGGCTCAGTAGGAGGCACCAGATCAGCGGGCACTGGATCAGCAGGCTGGGTAACAGGTATAATTGTATGTGTTGGGAAAAATCTCCTTTTCTTTTTAGGTTTAGATACAGAAATCTTGCTAGTGGTTGCAGGGCTATGAATAGATTGTGGAGTAGATGGAAGCGAAATGGCAGTATTGGGAGATGGTGGAAAAGGAGAGACAGTTACAGAGGAGAATTTCTGAGAGGTTGCTAGGGGCAACAGAGTAGTAGAGGAAGTTTTCACAGAGTTAAATGCAGGAAAAGTGCAACTCGTTAAGCCAGGATATGAACAAGCAGTGGAAAGCAAACCATACCTAACTGCAGCTGTGGTTGCTACGGGTAACGGAGAGGAGAAACTTTGAGAAAACTGGTGTCCAGAGGCAGAAGTGGATTGGTGTGAGTTAGCTGATGCTAAATTGGAAAGATCTGACCAGGTTTGCAGTAAGGCCTGAACAAAACTCAATTTACAACCCCCTTGTCTGATTAGAGAATATACAGCATTCATGCAATCCAACAGGGCCTCTGGAGAATACACTGAATAATGTTCAATAAAATAGGGTTTATCATCTTCCAAGAGCCACACAAGAGATACCACCTGAGAGACACTAAAAGGAGGAGAATAATCATCACCACCCTTAGGGGTATTAGATAAAGCCAACTCTGCACAGAGCTGAATAAGTGGCTGAATCTCTTTGAACAAAACTCTGCCTTTGTCAACAAACGAGTGGGCCAGACGGATGCATTCCAACAACTGCTCGCTAGTGTAAGTTTTCAAAATTTGGCGACAATATTCCCTGTCTTCTGTTACAAGCAAAGAAAAATAAAAGACCTCCTCTGACTGCATCTTGCAACAACCAGAAAATTCCTAATTCCCAGGTGCAACCGATCTGATCGTTAGTGGCTTCAGTATTCTGTCAGGGATACCACATGCAGGCATCCAGCAAGAGTGATCAGATCAGTTGGCTGCACCAAGGAATCAGGACCCAGATGGATAAGATGTAAATAAGTTTATTAAGCAAAATGACACACTCCAATACCAACACCAGTGACCATAAACAAGTAAACAAAATATAAATGATAACAGTACAAAACCCCAATAGAACCTAACAAACTATATACAAAGGGATGGAGCAAACAATTGCGGGACAGGACAGGAACAGGAGACAAGGAAAGCAGGGAGCCAGGTAAAGGAAGCAGGATGCAGGGAACAGGACTCAGGATCAGGATACAGGTTTCAGGATACAGGTTTCAGGATACAGGTTCAGACAGGGACACGGCTAGCAGAGAAAATACTGAAGCACTGAGCCTCAGTGAAGGGCGGGCTTATATTCCCTCAGCAGTCCTCCTCAGGTGCAGCTTAATTAAAAGAACAGTCCAGCTGCTGGGAGACACCCGCTGGTGGGCCCTGGAACTGCGCCCCTCAGTTCCAGGAACAACAGTGCCACCAGCAGGTGACCCACGTAATGACACAGATCCTGACAGTTGCTGGATATTGGCAGGACCTGGAATACGCTGTCGTATACGCCGATCCAAAGCTTTCCAAACATGCTCAATGGGTGACATATCCTGTGAGTATGCTGGCCATGCAAGAACAGGGATGTTTTCATCTTCCAGGAATTGTGTACAGATCCTTGCAACATGGGGCTGTGCATTATCATGCTGCAACATGAGGTGATGGTCATGGCTGTGTGTTCAAATTGCCATCACTAAAATGCACCTGTGTTCGTTGTTCATAACATATGCCTGCCCATACCATAACCCCATTGCCACCATGGGCTAGTGGATCCACAATGTTTATATCAACAAACCACTCACCCACACAACGCCATCCAGGCTGTCTGCCCTGTACAGTGAAAATAGGGATTCATCCGTGAAGAAATACCCTCTCCAAAGTGCCAGACGCCATTGAATGTTAGCATTTGCCCACTCAAGTCAGTTACGACAACTAACTGCAGTCAGGTTGAGACTCCAAAGAGGATGAAGAGCATGCAGATGAGCTTCCCTGAGACGGTTTCTGACAGTTTGTGCATAAATTCTTTGCAAAGCAATTGTTGCAGCAGCTGCACGGGTGGCTGGTCTCAAGACGATCTTGGAGGTGAAGATGCTGGATGTGGAGGTCCTGGGCTGGTGTGGTTACACGTGGTCTGCAGTTGTGAGGCTGGTTGGATGTACTACCTAGTTCTCTGAAACACCTTTGGAGATGGCTTATGGTAGAGAAATGAACATTCAATTCACAAGCAACAGCTGTGGTGGACATTCCTGCAGTCAGCATGCCAATTGTACGCTCCCTCAAAACCAGCGACATCTGTGGCATTATGCTGTGTAATAAAACTGCACTTTTTAGAGTGGCCTTTTATCGTGGTCAACCTAAGGCACACCTGTGCAATGATCATGCTGTCTAATCAGCATCTTGATATTGCACACCTGTGAGGTAGATAGGTTTCTCAGCAAAGGGGAAGTGCTCACTAACACAGATTTAGAAAGATTTCTGAACAATATTTGAGAGAAATAGACTTTTTCTGTACATAGAAAAAGTCTTGGATCTTTAAGTTCAGCTCATGAAAAATGGGGGCAAAAACAACAGTGTTGCGTTTATTATTTTTTTCAGTGTATGAACACTGGGTCAGTCCAGAAAATATATTTCACCCCTCCAAATATCATTGCTGAGCTCTATTCAATGTTAAAAAGGGTCACAAAAAAGTGGTCTGTCATAGTAGTAGACCCTGCTGTTTCAGTTTTAAACCTCTTCCGGTACCTATAGAAAATGTCCCCTTGTTCAAAAATTCTGAATACAAAAAGTTTGACTGCAGCTAATTGGACTAGGGCAATGACCAAACAACGGAATCCTGTATTCCAGGGCCATACCTTGGCTGAGCAATTACAGCAGTCACCTTTTGCCTTGCTATTTTGTGTTGATGCCCTAGAACAAGTCATAATAAATCTCTAGAATAGCACTAATTTCTGTTCACATGCACAGAATCTTATGGCACAAAGCCTGGTTACTGAAGCTGCCTGTAGAAGACGCTTCATTCATATGCCCTTTAAAGGGGATGTCTCTTTGGTGTGCCACTTGGCAAATGCATTAAAAGATGTCTCAAGAGGAAAGGTTCCAAATCTAGTTCCAGAATTTGTTCTGGAGTCCACAAAAAAAACCCGGTACACAGACATACTCAGACATCTAAGTGGTGACCCCTGGAGGATTGGTGTGCCACTCGGGCTCCTGTGCTGGTTAGGGGAGAAATGTGGATGGTGTATGTATCGGCTGCTGCGGGATCCCCATAACTAAGCTCCTGGGGGCGGAGCGAAACATTTTGGAGGTGTGGCCTGGCTGGAACCCATGCTGAGGTTGGCTTTCCTTCTATCGCACCACTCGCGTGGATGTGGGGCTTCGGGGATCTATTCCCTCCTCTTTCTAGGAGACGACCCCTGGCTGCTTCCAAACGGGTCAGACATGCTGTCTCATGTTCCCCTGTTCATCTTGCTTCTCAATCACTGGCTTTAATAACCTGGCCATTGAAGCCCAGGTCATAAGGGACAAAGATGTATGTCTGTCATTCCTACAATGCTATTGTAGCTAAAATTCCTTCTTAGTCTGGTAATTACACAGGCAATTCAATCCCAGAGATTACACTGTGCCTCACAATATGGCTTTCCTACAATCAGTAGTTGACCTGAACTTGGCTTTAAGTAGTCTTAAGGGACAGGTTTCAGTTCTTGTCTATTCTTTTCCAAAAACCTATGGTTTGGTTTTCCCTTTTATGTTTCATTGTTTTTATTAAAGTATTTCACAAAAACAAAAGGGAATACAAAAGATATGACAGAGAACATGTATCTCCCATAAATGTAAAATACATCTATAATGGGGTAAAGACGCAAAATGTTTAAATCTGAAAAAAAAAAAAAAAAAAATTATGAAAAAAGAGCGTTCTTTGGAATAAAACTCTTCACAATCAGTACAGATTGTACTATCAGTGTGGGCTAACCCCAAAAATAATTTCAACTCCTAATGTCAGATTAACAAGGCACATCTCAGGCTCATACAGTAAAGGACTAAGTTGCTATGAATTGCATTTCCTACACTAGAGTCAGCGCGCAAACCCCAATGGGCTGGAGATGCGCCTGGCTATAACTGTGTGTACATTCGTGGGAGGGGGCACACATTTTTAGGGGAAGGAAGCCGCATCCCTTGTCACCAGGTAACCAGTCTTCATTCTGAGGAAGGTAGTCACTTGTCTAGGTTTATAGGGAATAGTCAGGAAGACCAAAGAAATGTAATAGCAAGACTGAGAGGGGAGAGAGAGAAAAGGTTGAGGGGGAAAGTAGGATAAGACCTCACGTGCCGAATCCCACCATCCTGAAGCTGCCTTAATCCGGTATGGATCGAGAATCTCTAGTCAGGTACCTGACCCATGGGTCCAAAACCCTCTCAAACATCCTCATTTTATCATTCAAGATCGCTGACATGAGTTCATTGATCATAATCCAGGAAAGTTTGTGCTTGGGCTGTTTGAATGGCAAGACAGACGATTTCCAAGACTTTGCAATTATAATTTTTGCTGATATAAATATGAAGGCTATAAGACGTCTCTGGGGTCTTGAGGCTGTCTCCACCTTGCAGCCCAGCAAAACCTGTCTTGGGGATTTGATAAGGTTTACTTGGGTGAGGGTTTAGATAAAATTATACACCGTAAAGACCCTTTTCTTGGATCAACCCACCCTTACAGCACCTTGGGACCTTCTTTTTTTTGCCTGTCATGCAGAAACCACCCTTTGAACCCATGAGGGAACTCACCTTGAATAAAGTCTCCTGCAAGGTAGCCTTTTTGGTGGCTATTCTATTTAGTCTGTTAGACATATCTCAGAGTTAGACCCTCCTTTCTCTCTAAAGTAGTGTCAGGCCTCCACCTCTGTGAAGACGTAGTCCAGTCCTTTCTTTGTGTTGTACAACTCCAAAGGATATTGCTCTTCACTGTCTGGATGTGGTTAGAGCCATCAGAGTTTTCCTCAAAGCTACAGCTACTATCAGGAAAACAGACACTTTTTGTTTAACCCTCAGAACCTCGCAAGGGATATCCTGCCTCAAGATCCACCATTGCTATGTGGATAAGACATCTAATCATAAGAGCTTACATTTTAAAGGACAAAGCACCTTCTGCACTAACACGCCCTCACTCTACTAAATTAGTAGGCATTTGTTTTGGTTATTCTGATATCAGGCCTCTGTTGCCCAGCTGCCTAAGGCCCCCACCTGATCTTTTGTTCATAACTTTTTGAAATTTTACCAGGTGGACATCCAGCCACATCTTCTATGGATGCAGCTTTCGGCTGAAAGGTTCTTGCAGCAGCAGTCTGGGTTGGGTCTGTTGACCCTTTTTCTTGTTGGGCCCGTTGACACCGTTTTGTTTGCCGTATTGTTGCCCAGGCTTCTTATTTTTTGTTTGAGGACTTTCCAGGGTCAATGAATATCAAGCCTCTATCTTGCTGTATGATTAATATTAAAGGAATTTTGACTTACCTGTAAATTCCATATCTTGGAGTACAGTACAGAACACAGGCCACCCTCCCCTCTTCTTGTGGTGCATTGCTTGCTGCAAAACTGAGGACTCACCACTGAGTGGGATAGGGTTACAGGGGGCCTGTCCTTAAAGCTTTGCCTGTGTTTGATCTATATCATCTATAATCCAGGGTCTATGAATATCAAAGACATAAATAAAATACCAGGGAAGAGGTATGATCTCAGTGTGTAGAAAAATCTACTCGTATATAATATCTCAATTAGGTTGGTAAGTGTGTACCAGGAACCACAGGCAACCGTAGAATCACTAAATAAAAAGAGGGGGTATTTTGAGGGGATATAGATCCTCTCACGATGGTTGCAATCACTAGGCTCACAGATTTATGAGGTGCATAAATAAACTTTATTGGTGATTTCAAAAAAGATAGACAAATGAAAATAGATACATATACAAATACATGTAGCAATGATGATTCAATTGAATCATCTATTTAAAAACATAACTCTCTGGACTAATGATGGTAGGGTAGCTGAGGTCAGCAATATCCCAGCCAAACCTTGTCCACCCTCATAGTAGGTAATGCTAGAAGAGATCTATCCAGTGGGATAGTGTATCACTTCTACTATGGTCTGATCAACTGAACCAAGAGCTACCTATGAAGCTCACACTTATGGATGAAGGATAAGTGTAATCAGAACGTTCAAAACATGCATGAAGGTGTATTATAACAGTTCATACAGTATGTGCAAGTGGCAATTGCATAGGGCTTCTCCCGACTCTCATGGGAATATAATAGGAATAGTTGATATCACAATATGCCAATGTATAATGGGGAATAAAAAATGCCGATAATAGAAATGAAAAAAAGTGTACACTTAGTTTAGTACTTTGGCTTAAGCGTTGGAGCTCATATTGTGAGTATTAACGATCGCTGTAAAGTGATCTTGATACTTATGTCCGGAGGTATGACAGTGTGCAGCAGGTATTGGTGTAGGGGGAGGGGGGGGGGGGAAGGGAGAAATAGTGTCAGAACCAGATGATGAGTGGAATAAATAAGGAATTGCTCCCTTTTCTTGTGCGATGCACAAATGGTTAATTCTTGGGTCTGTGCTTAGTCAGCCATAAAGAGGGGCTCGTGGCACCCGGGACCAGGACAGTTGATAAAGGGGAGTAACTCCTTGTGTATTGGTGACAGAGATCTTCTGGGCTATGCCCGATCGTTTCTCTATGTCAGTGATTGATCAGTGTAAATACTCGGTGTCTTTACTCACCCCTTGTTGTCCGGTCGACCTGCCTCGGTGTCACAGAGCTACATTACCTCAAGGCTTTCAAGGGACATCCGGGTCTGTATTACTTAGCACAGCCTTCAATCCAGATCATCTATTTGCGGTCCGTTGTATGTAACGTGGCTCCGTTCCACCAATATAGTGCTTTGTCTTGAATGCCGTGTAGGGGGATCCGGCGGGGGAAGGTGAAGGGGGGAGATAGCTTCTTCCGTGTAAGTTCCTTCCGGGTTGCTGCACGCATGTGTCGTACCTCTAGGTGCCGGCGTTGCGGCATGTCGGGTCTTCCATGGAGTCGGAGGTTCCTGTGTGAGGATGGGCTTGGTGTTGGCGTCTGCCATTTGCCGTTGACGCGTTTCGCGTGATTACACACGCTTCTTCAGAACGTAGAGGGCACTATTCAGTGATGGTTTAAATAGTCTATGTTTAGTCTGTTTCTTTCCCATTGGGTAGTTTTGTTAATTAATTTTCGCCATCTAACCGAACTAGTGCCATCTTGTGGAGGAAACAGAGAATACCCTGTTTATTACATTTATTCCAGATTAATGTACATATAGGACAACAATTAAAACAAATAAGAAACTGACAAAGTATGCATGGATTCACGGATGGAAAATAATAAAAATAAAAAACTTATGTCAGTTTTCTAGACAAAAAATTCCCATTATTGGGAACACAAAATGAATTCCTACTGGAGATCCTGGACTTTGCACTGTGCAATAATTTCTTTCAATTTACAGGTCACTACTTCCAGCAAATAAGAGGAACAGCCATGGGAGCCCCATGGGCACCGTCCTATGCCTGCCTGCACCTGGGATTCTGGGAAGAGGAAGCTGTGGTCACCTCGTCTATGTACCACAGCCATGCACTCACGTGGCTGAGGTACATAGACGACGTGTTTATGGTATGGAAAGGCACACAACAAGAACTTGATAACTTCATGCTGGAACTCAACACAAACAACCGAAACATCCATTTAACCTATACCGCAGACAATTATCAAATTGCATTCCTGGACCTAAATATTTACCTAGAAAACGGTAAACTTAGAACAACCACTTACAGAAAAAGTACGGCAGCAAACACACTGCTCAGAGCAGACAGTGCACACCCAGAACCACTGAAGAAAGGTATTCCTGTAGGGCAATTCATAAGGTTGAAGAGAAAATGCTCCAACTACAATGACTACCTAATTGAAGCAAAGAAATTATACACAAGATTCAGAGAAAGAGGATATTCTCACAGAACCCTCCGACGAGCAAAACAAAAAGCAGGCCTAAAAACTAGGGACCAGCTCCTCGATACTTCAAAACCAAAAGACAATAAAAACACCAAGGCTCCACCTCGTCTAATTACAAAATTCGGAAATCAATGGAAGGATATTAGAGAAGTACTAAATAGACACTGGTACCTCCTACAAATAACAGACAGGATCAAAAACATAGTAGGCCCGAAACCACTATTAGTGGCAAAAAGGTCTAAAAATCTTGGAGATCACCTGGTGCATTCCGAATACACCAGATCAAATTCACAGAAAAACTGGTTGACAGACTTGCCTAAACTAAAAGGCATGTACCCGTGTGGACACTGCCACATATGTGAATTCGTGGAAAAAACCAATACTTTCACAGACTCGTCAGGTACAAGAAACTACAATATAAATTCATTTATAAACTGCAGTACCTCACGCCTTCTATACCAAATCACA
This sequence comes from Pelophylax lessonae, assembly GCF_965119305.1. Taxonomy (NCBI): domain Eukaryota; kingdom Metazoa; phylum Chordata; class Amphibia; order Anura; family Ranidae; genus Pelophylax; species Pelophylax lessonae. The sequence continues at coordinate 494,036,231 of NC_138770.1, forward strand.
TGCCCATGTAATAAAATTTATGTTGGTAAAACCAAAAGAACACTCCGTATAAGGATAGGAGAGCACCTGAAAAGTATAAGACTAAAGGAGGAAACTCCAATTGCACAGCACTTCCTCGAAAAACATGAAGGCAACCCCAAAGGACTCAAAGTTAAAGGTTTCTGGGTACTAGAAATTCCAGCACGACGCGGTGACTTCGACCAAGTCCTACTGCGCCATGAGAAAGCCTGGATCTTTAGACTCGATACTTTAACACCTAAAGGTCTGAACAATGAACTAAGTCTGAAGGTCTTCCTGGACCCCTAGATCAATCTTTTGGATCTCAGCTCCTCCACATTTCAGATTACAACCTTCCCCATTGCTCTATAATATAAGATCCTTCAAATGATTATCCTGAGTAATACACAAAGTAAAATCTATAGAGTACTCAGAGACAATATCTAAAAATCCACTATCTATATAATATCTTCCATTTATTGCACACTAAATTAATGTACCACTATGTCGCCTTTACGGACGCCATCCGTTAAATATCAAATAAAACTGACATAAGTTTTCTATTTTTACTATTTTCCATCCGTGAATCCATGCATACTTTGTCAGTTTCTTATTTGTTTTAATTGTTGTCCTATATGTACATCAATCTGGAATAAATGTAATAAACAGGGTATTCCCTGTTTCCTCCACAAGATGGCACTAGTTCGGTTAGATGGCGAAAATTAATTAACAAAACTACCCAATGGGAAAGAAACAGACTAAACATAGACTATTTAAACCATCACTGAATAGTGCCCTCTACGTTCTGAAGAAGCGTGCGTAATCACACGAAACGCGTCAACGGCAAACAGCAGACGCCAACACCAAGCCCATCCTCACACAGGAACCTCCGACTCCATGGAAGACCCGACACGCCGGCACCTAGAGGTACGACACATGCGTGCAGCAACCCGGAAGGAACTTACATGGAAGAAGCTATCTCCCCCCTTCACCTTCCCCCGCCGGATCCCGCTACACGGCATTCAAGACAAAGCACTATATTGGTGGAACGGAGCCACGTTACATACAACTGACCGCAAATAGATGATCTGGATTGAAGGCTGTGCTAAGTAATACAGACCCGGATGTCCCTTGAAAGCCTTGAGGTAATGTAGCTCTGTGACACCGAGGCAGGTCGACCGGACAACAAGGGGTGAGTAAAGACAACGAGTATTTACACTGATCAATCACTGACATAGAGAAACGATCGGGCATAGCCCAGAAGATCTCTGTCACCAATACACAAGGAGTTACTCCCCTTTATCAACTGTCCTGGTCCCGGGTGCCACGAGCCCCTCTTTATGGCTGACTAAGCACAGACCCAAGAATTAACCATTTGTGCATCGCACAAGAAAAGGGAGCAATTCCTTATTTATTCCACTCATCATCTGGTTCTGACACTATTTCTCCCTTTCCCCCCCCCCTCCCCCCACACCAATACCTGCTGCACACTGTCATACCTCCGGACATAAGTATTAAGATCACTTTACAGCGATCGTTAATACTCACAATATGAGCTCCAACGCTTAAGCCAAAGTACTAAACTAAGTGTACACTTTTTTTCATTTCTATTAGGGGCATTTTTTTATTCCCCATTATACATTGGCATATTGTGATATCAACTATTCCTATTATATTCCCATGAGAGTCGGGAGAAGCCCTATGCAATTGCCACTTGCACATACTGTATGAACTGTTATTATACACCTTCATGCATGTTTTGAATGTTCTGATTACACTTATCCTTCATTCATAAGTGTGAGCTTCATAGGTAGCTCTTGGTTCAGTTGATCAGACCATAGTAGAAGTGATACACTATCCCACTGGATAGATCTGTTCTAGCATCACCTACTATGAGGGTGGACAAGGTTTGGCTGGGATATTGCTGACCTCAGCTACCCTACCATCATTAGTCCAGAGAGTTATGTTTTTAAATAGATGATTCAATTGAATCATCATTGCTACATGTATTTGTATATGTATCTATTTTCATTTGTCTATCTTTTTTGAAATCACCAATAAAGTTTTTTTATGCACCTCATAAATCTGTGAGCCTAGTGATTGCAACCATCGTGGGAGGATCTATATCCCCTCAAAATACCCCCTCTTTTTATCTATGAATATCAAGCTTGTATCCTGTACTGTTCTCCAATATATGGAATTTACAGGTAAGTCAAAGTTCCTTTTTTGTAGAGCTAGATAGGCGTAGATACAGTATGTTGAATGTGCTACTGCACTTTATATATTGGATTTAATGAATATACACGTACAGTTTAGAACCTCTTGCCTACAAATTTACAAACTAGAAAAAATGACATCAATCATGAGTACAGCTATATTCAACACTGCGTTTATGGCCACAATCCCAAAAGCCTAACTACGCAAATGACAGGCCTGTGAGGATTAAGAAAATCCAAATTGACGCTAGTAGAAAAGTATTTGGAGCGAATGTTCAGCAGCCATTGACAATCCCAGTGTTTTTAGAACAGTATATTTGGCAGAATTGCTGAGTATTTTTAGGATAGAAATTTGCCATTGCTGGCTTTTTGTAATGTGCAAGCTCTGGGGCTGCCATTTTTATTCTTCCTTTGCTATTTATCTATACTGATGTGGTACAAATCAGCTGGTCAGTAGTCCTTACTCCCAGGTACAGTTCTAGTTGGCACATAAGGAAAGATAAGAAGGTAGCCCTTGAGTTTGAACCTTTAAATATCAGATAGGCAAATGCAGTTCTTACAGGGAGTGCAGAATTATTAGGCAAATGAGTATTTTTGAGGATTAATTTTATTATTGAACAACAACCATGTTCTCAATGAACCCAAAAAACTCAATATCAAAGCTGACAATTTTTGGTAGTAGTTTTTAGTTTGTTTTTAGTTTTAGCTATTTTAGGGGGATATCTGTGTGTGCAGGTGACTATTACTGTGCATAATTATTAGGCAACTTAACAAAAATCAAATATACAGTATACCCATTTCAATTATTTATTTTTACCAGTGAAACCAATATAACATCTCAACATTCACAAATATACATTTCTGACATTCAAAAACAAAACAAAAACAAATCAGTGACCAATATAGCCACCTTTCTTTGCAAGCACACTCAAAAGCCTGCCATCCATGGATTCTGTCAGTGTTTTGATCTGTTCACCATCAACATTGCGTGCAGCAGCAACCACAGCCTCCCAGACACTGTTCAGAGAGGTGTACTGTTTTCCCTCCTTGTAAATCTCACATTTGATGATGGACCACAGGTTCTCAATGGGGTTCAGATCAGGTGAACAAGGAGGCCATGTCATTAGCTTTTCTTCTTTTATACCCTTTCTTGCCAGCCACGCTGTGGAGTACTTGGACGCGTGTGATGGAGCATTGTCCTGCATGAAAATCATGTTTTTCTTGAAGGATGCAGACTTATTCCTGTACCACTGCTTGAAGAAGGTGTCTTCCAGAAACTGGCAGTAGGACTGGGAGTTGAGCTTGACTCCATCCTCAACCCGAAAAGGCCCCACAAGCTCATCTTTGATGATACCAGCCTAAACCAGTACTCCACCTTGCTGGCGTCTGAGTCGGACTGGAGCTCTCTGCCCTTTACCAATCCAGCCACGGGCCCATCCATCTGGCCCATCAAGACTCACTCTCATTTCATCAGTCCATAAAACCTTTGAAAAATCAGTCTTGAGATATTTCTTGGCCCAGTCTTGACGTTTCAGCTTGTGTGTCTTGTTCAGTGGTGGTCGTCTTTCAGCCTTTCTTACCTTGGCCATGTCTCTGAGTATTGCACACCTTGTGCTTTTGGGCACTCCAGTGATGTTGCAGCTCTGAAATATGGCCAAACTGGTGGCAAGTGGCATCTTGGCAGCTGCACGCTTGACTTTTCTCAGTTCATGGGCTCTTATTTTGCGCCTTGGTTTTTCCACACGCTTCTTGCGACCCTGTTGACTATTTTGAATGAAATGCTTGATTGTTCGATGATCACGCTTCAGAAGCTTTGCAATTTTAAGAGTGCTGCATCCCTCTGCAAGATATCTCACTATTTTTGACTTTTCTGAGCCTGTCAAGTCCTTCTTTTGACCCATTTTGCCCAAGGAAAGGAAGTTGCCTAATAATTATGCACACCTGATATAGGGTGTTGATGTCATTAGACCACACCCCTTCTCATTACAGAGATGCACATCACCTAATATGCTTAATTGGTAGTAGGCTTTCGAGCCTATACAGCTTGGAGTAAGACAACATGCATAAAGAGGATGATGTGGTCAAAATACTCATTTGCCTAATAATTCTGCACTCCCTGTATATTACGGTCTTAGGTCCTTTTTAAAGCAGAACTCCAGTGTTTCCTCCCCAAAACAGATGCATTGTGTATGTAAATTAATCACAATCCCACTATCATTTTATCTGTATCTTACCTTATTTAGCTGTAAAAAGCATGTTTGTGTGGCTGTAATGTCACTCCTCCTTGCTGAATTTCAAAGTTCTCTGACTTCCTGTTTCTTTCCTTTAGCGGTCCTGATACCACATATCCCATCATGCTTTGAGCCTCTGTAATTTCAGGGCAGATTATGGGAGTCACTTGTAGCACTTCTGGGAATTGATGTGGGTGGGTCTGAATGCAGATCACTCAGTCTGCAAAGTAGGTGTAAATGTGTCATTTCTGTCTGCAGCATGCCAAAGAATCATAGCTTACTACAAATCTACAGAGGAAGGGCTATGGGGGTTTTTATGAAGGGGTTTCCTTCAAATGTAAATAATCAGAACACAGAGAGCAGGGCTGTGGGAGGGGTGGGACTCTCCCTGTTTAGACTGGTCGGCATTTTCAACTGGGCAGGCTTGGATTCTGATTGTGATTCATTCAATCCTGTGCAGCAGTAGCACAGCTAGCTTTCATAACAGGCTGTGTTATATAGGGGTTTCCTTCTTGAATAATGCTGTGATCTGTGAGGCAGGACTTGGTAGGATTTGACTCTTTCTGTAGGTGTGACTGGGTGGGATTACATGCTAATGAGGATGTATTCAATCCCACCCACCATCAGAGCTGTAAAGTAAGTTACATTGTTTGCAGACTCTGAAAGACTACAGAGGGGTGTGTCCTAGGCTAAAGATTGAGCTGGAAGTGGCTGTAAGGCCCTCAGTCTACATCCAGACTATACAGACACATGGTACAAAGCCAACAATAAACCTAGAATATCAGATCTGTAGACAACAGAGCAACATAGTACAGAGGTATGATCTATGCTGGGACTGATCATTCCATTCAGTTCTAGTAAAAAAAAAAAAAAAAAAGTTGAGTTTAGCTTTAAAAGATCAGTCCAAGGTCAAGCCTGGTTGAGTCAGTTTCTGGCTGCTTATATGTATTGAATACTTCAACTCTGAGATCTTGTGAAAATCGTTGACTCTACTTCTGCCCACCTTCTTATGTCACAACACCTTCTTTTTCAGTCTCTATGATATACAGTAAAATAGATTTTTTTAAAAAATCCAACAGAAATACTTTCTTCTGTCCGCAGGAGTAATATAGTGTTATGAATTGCAGCACAGATATTTCACATTCCTTGAATGATATTATAAATTGTTGTGGTTCAGCTATCTAGCCCCCACCAAAAACGTAAATATCACTTTTAGCTGGATTGGCCCTTAACCGGTTGCCGACCGCCGCAAGTACATATACTGCGGCGGTCAGCCCCGGCCAGGCAAAGTGACGTATGGGTACGTCACTAGCCTGTCACTAGCTTGTGAGCCAAAAGCGGTCGAGCGCACGCCCGCGGTGGCGCGCCCACCCGGCTCGTTCCTTAACAAGTCAGTGCGTGTGACCGGCAGACCCGATGTCCGCCGGTCACTTGCGATCGTTCGCCGTGAAGGGAGAAAGGCAGGCGGCTAATGTAAACAAAGCCACCTGTCATTCTCCCCTGTGTAAAAATGGAGATCACACGGTTCTACTATGTAGGAACGTTGATCTCTGTTCTTACACCAGTAGCCATGTCCAATCACAGATAGAAACACGCCCCTAGGGACATACTTAACCCATCCTTCCCCAATAAAGTTAACCCCTTCCCTGCCAGTGTCATTTTTACAGTAACAGTGCATATTTATAGCACTGATTACTGTAGTAATGTCACTGGTACCCCCAAAAGTGTAAAAAATGTCAGTCAAGGGTCAGATCTGTCCGCCGCAATGTCGCAGTCCCGCAAAAAAAATCGCAGATCGCCGCCATTACTCGTTAAAAAAAAAACAACAAAAATTACAAAAATCTTTCCCTTAGTTAGTAAACGCAATAACTTTTGCACAAATCAATCAAAATACGCTTATTGTGATTTTCTTTTACCAAGCATATGTAGCAGAAAACAAATTGGCCAAAAATGTTAAAAAAATTTGATTTTTACATTTTTTTGGGGGGGGAATTTCATTTAAAAAAATGTGAAAAATATTGTTATTTTTGCAAAATTGTCGCTCTTTTTTTGATTATAGCGCATGATCAAAAAATCGCACAGGTGATCAAATACCACCAAAAGAAAGCTCTATTTGTGGGGAAAAAAGGACGTCAAATTTGTTTAGGTACAGCATCGCACGACCGCGCAATTGTCCGTTAAAGTCACGCAGTGCCGAATCGCAAAAAAACCCCTGGTCAGGAAGGGGGTAAAATCTTCCGGGGCTTAAGTGGTTAAATTTCACATTAGTTGCCTCGTCACAGGCTGCATACCTGCATAAAGCTAGAGCTATGATTACAAATATGTACATTAACCATGCCATGTTTCTTTCAGATTGCAGAACTGGTGAAAGAACTTCGCAGTGAACTAGACCAGCTTTTACAAGATAAAATTAAGAATCCTACAATGGACCTGCATACCTGCCCGCGTGGCTCCCGAATTATTGCCATGATTGTCAAACTGGTGACAACACAGTGATCCTGGGATCATGTTAAAATATTTCATTGTCCTTTTACTTCTGCAGTTGAATTGAAACAGCTAAAGAATGTTTATTGTATGTGAAAACATAAAACTGTGGTATGGTATTTAACAAGCTGAAGGATCATTTTACTTTCAGTGAAAATTGTTTATAAGGCCTACTCAATCATGAATATCAAACTATTCTTAAAGTATTGATAATTTTTGCTTCTGGATAAACATTTTGTTCATGCAGAATGATTGGTTGTTGCCTCTAAGATGCCCACAAACTGGAAGGTGATAGTAGATTATTCAGCTGATTTGTAGCTAGTCTGCCGATTTATTATGGTTTATAATTACAGCTACTCTCATGAAAGAAATATGTAGGCTGCCTCTTTTTCCAAAAATTCCAATTGTCTCACTGTCATGCTATAGCTTTGGCCATAATACTTTTATCTTCACTGACCTAGAGCAAGTATAGGGTTATGACTTTATCATTAATTTTCTGTGTGCTGCTTCTAGGTGTGTGACAGGTATTAAAGCCAGTAACAGCCAGGCACATTATTAGCAATGTCACCCCTTATATTTCTTTCATTATAGATGTATTTTCAATTTAACGAAGGTCAGACATTGGTCAGCCAGGACTTAGAAAATGTGGTCATTTGATGAATTGTCAGTATGATGTCAGGTATCATAGCAAATTCGTACTGTTGCATCAGGTTATCATTGTAGGTACATAATAGCTAGATCCTATAAGCTTTGGCCATAAGCAGATATGGACAATGTATTACTGCTGCTTTTCTTATAAAGGCACTATCAAGGGTAGGGTAATTTTCCATAAAAATTCTCTAACCCCCACCTTTGCCATCTTACCTGTCCTGTACTAGGAGGACCCAGCTTTCCTTTGGAGGACAGCTGCAGCATTGTTTGGATCCTCTTCAATGCTGGCCACATCTGCGCAGTGAGCCCTTATGTTCAGTAAACATGGGAGGTTTTTTTTGTCCAACCCAGCTGCCTGAACGAAAAAAAAAACAGGTCACCGTACTAACACCTCCAAAGTTAGTGTGCCGATCTCCACGCTGAGCTATTGTGTTACGGGAAGTGGACTGCCCCCATAAATTAATCAGAAGCAGGTCGTCTGGTGCAACCTTTTCTCCAGCAAGAGCAGTGAGCAGCACAGCCGTGAAATCTCACCTCAAATTTCACAGTGCCTTAGATCTCACACGGCAGATGTACTTATAAGGGTATAATCATTGCAAGTGCAGTATATAGGAAGAATTCGAGGCCAATGGTAGATTTTGTAGGCTACTGCCAAGGCTCCATAAAAAGGTCTAGATTACAAATCTGAACTTTTTGAACCCAGGTCAACTTTAAGTTGCACCATTACAGACATATTAGGCAAACTTATCATCACAAATATCACAAATACATTCTTGGATTACCTCATAACCCAGAGAATAAATGTGCATGCTGGTATATACATTCTGAAAAGGTGTCTCTTTTTTGAAAAAGGACTTTCAGAAATCAAACATCTGAATAAGCTGCTGATAAAAGTATGTAAAGCCACCACCTCTAAAAATAAATTCAGATATATAGCATTTGTCGCATTTTTGCCTTGAGCTCTTCTAATCATAAACCCTGATTCTCAAGCACACTGCTCAAAAAAATTAAAGAAACAATTTTTATTCACAGTATAGCATCACGTCAATTAGACTCATGGACTATTGAACTAGTCAGTTAAGTAGCAGAGTGGGTTGTTAAGCAGTTTCAGCTGCTTTGGTGTTAATTAAATTGGCAACAGGAACACTAGATAAGCAAAAATGAGAAAACCTCCAAAACAGGAATGATTTTACAGGTGGAGGCCACTGACTTTTTTTTTTCCCCCTACTCTTTTCTGTCTGTTTTGCATTTGGCTAGGGTCAGTAGTAGTACTAGTAGCATGAGCCAATACCTGGACCCTATAGAACAGGGATATGCAAACCATGGCCCTCCAGCTGTTGCAAAACTACAACTCCCATCATGCCTCTGCCTCTGGGTGTCATGCTTGTGTATGTCAGAGTCTTGCTATGCCTCATGGGCCTTGTAGTTCTGCAAATTCTGGAGGGCCACAGTTTGCACATCTCATCTATAGAGGTTACATAGGCAGTCCAACTCCTCTAGGATGGCACATCAATACGTGTCATTGCCAGGTTTGCTGTGTCTCCCAGCACAGTATTAAGAGCATGGAGGAGACTCCAGGAGGAAGGCAGTTACTCTAGGAGAGCTGGACAGGACCATAGAAGGTCCTTAACCCATCAGCAGGAGCGGTATCTACTCCTTTATGCAAGGAGGAATAGGATGACCTCCAGCAGGCCACCGGCGTGAATATCTCTGACCAACCAATCAGAAACAGACTTCAGGGTGGCCTGTGGGTCCTGTGCTCACTGCTCGGCACCATGGAGCTCAATTTGTATTTGCCATTGAACACCAGAATTGGCAGGTCTACCACTGGCACCATGTGCTTTTCACAAATGAGAGCAGGTTCACTCTTAGCATATGTGACAGACATGAAAGGGTCTGGAGAAGCTGTGGAGAACGTTATGCTGCCTGTAACATTCAGCATGACTGGTTTGGTGGTGGGTCAGTGATGGTCTGGAGAGGCATATCCATGGAGGGATGCACAGACCTCTACAGGCTATACAATGGCACCCTGACTACCATTAGGTATCAGGATGAAATCCTTGGACCCATTGTCAGAACCTACCCTGGTGCAGTGGGTCCTGGATTTCTCCTGGTGCAAGACAATGTCTTGCTTCATGTGGTGAGAGTATGCAGCCAGTTCCTGGAAGATGAAGGAACTGATATCATTGAATGGCCCCCACGCTTGCCTGACATATCCAATAGAACGCATCTGGGACATTGTTTCGGTCCATCCGATGCCACCAGGTTGCACTTGAGTCTGTTCAGGAACTCAATGATGCCCTGGTCCAGATCTGGGAGGAAATACCCCGGAACGCCAATCGTCCTCTCATTAGGAGCATTCCCTGACATTGTTAGGCATCCATACAAGCACATGGGGTCATACATGCTACTAAGTACTATTTTGAGTTGCTGCAATGAAGTGTAAGCAAAATGGACTAGCCTACTGCATCCTTTCGTTCCTAACACATTACCCAGTCCATATCAGTATAGATATCCAGCCTGAGATTTTTCTCCCCCATTTTGATCAGATGCATTTTTAAAGTGTTCCTTTAATTTTTTTAAGCAGTGTATATGACTAACATACTTTAACTTGTATAGCCATTTACTTCCCTATTAAATCAGGTTAACTCTACTAATCTATCTGCTGGGTGGCTATAATAAAAAGGAGGCCACCAATGTTCTACTACTTTAGTTAATTCTCTTCCTCTAGCCTGGTATTTAAACAAGCAGCAGGACATTGAGATTGTCCATGGGTACCCTTTACCTATAGAATGGGATTTCTCTTTCGTTCACTGACGGACACAGCTCCATATCCATTGGGCTTATGCTGCTCTCTCTTCAGGATTAGGATTAGGCGAAAACTATTTTGGCTACGCTTTTGAGGCATCCCCAGGGGGTATATACCCTCACTTCCCGCTATAGGACTTCAGTTTTTTCTGGCTCCCTGCTGGGATCTGCGGTCCTGGCATTTTTTTTCTTTTTACATGGAATTTTTGTTCTTCATTTGTTATTTTCTGTCTGTGTGAACTACAATCAACAGCTGGGCGACGCACTGGATATCATAGATCCTTATGTTCTTCCCAGTCTGGCCTGCGAGCATGACCCAACTATTAGCTCTGCGCTAGGTTGGCTGCGACATAGCCCCACTGGACAGGGGCTGGCCTGGCGAGTGAAACACCCCTCGGGAAGACGCATAGCCCTGGTCATGACAATAGTCACGACCAGAGTCGCAACATACCTCTGGCTGCAGCACCCCCATTCCAAGATGGCACGGTGGACTGCCAGGAGTGGTGCCTGATTGTTGGTTCCCAGGTGTGGTGAGTAGTGTCCCTTCTCTTTTCTCTGGGGAATACTGGGGAGGACCTGTGCCCTTCCTCGGGGTTGGTAGGACCTCAGGCCGGCGGCAGCTCCCTACTGTTGTACCTGCGTCAATGGGTGTGCAGGGGGTCCCCGTGGGGGCTCCCCTCTGGTGGACTTAAGTACCACGGGGTCCTGGTTGCCAAGCGGCACCACCATTTTGTTGTGGATGGCTGTATTTGGCCTCTGTGACCATGTTTGTGTAGTCCGGGGGCCATGTTTTTGGAGTTTCTCATTGTAGTCAATGCGGAGGCCATTTTCTTGAAGCGGTGACAGCCTCTAGTGACAGTGTCAGCGCTTCCTCTGTATCCAGTTCTGAGTGTATGGTGGTGAGTCCCTGCTGGTATATAGCCCCCTCTCTGCTATAGCAGCGCAGCTGGGGTGCTGATCCTTGTAGTACCACAACGGTAGCGGAGTGAAAGGGGTTTTTTGCAAACAAAAAAAAAAAGTTTTTCATTGTACACAGTGCGACCTTTTGATTTAATCATGGATCACCTGGAGCATGCATCACTACCTGACCCACTCTCAGAAGCTGCGGGACCTTCAGGGTCTTAGTCTGCCCTGGCAGCCATGACAGCGGCCCTGCAGTCACTTGTGTCAAAGGTTGATATGGCCCTGCAAAAATGGCCTGGCAAGAAGCACCCCCCACCTTTACCTGTATACCCCGCCTCCTCAAAATCTGAGGTGGATTTGGCCACCTACAGAGGCGAGTCAACCCACTGGGTCTGTGCCCATGCACCCTGAGTGCTCTAACAGTGAGGATGAATCCTCTTCCACTGCAGTCGCGCATGAAAAAGCGCCCGTGGAAGCACTGATTGTGTCAGTGCAGGAAACATTACAGTTGGAGAACTCCCCTGATGCGGAGTCGGTTACTCCAGTTTGGCACCCGCAGATCATCCAAGGTGACTAAGGTGTTTCCCTTTCCTGCCTATCTTGACGAGATTGTCGCTAGTCAGTGGGGTTTCCCGAAACGCATGGTTGGAATACCTAAGCGTTTCGCTAGGAGATATCCCTTTGAGGAGTCTCCCTTGAAGAAGCTGACAGTTCCAACAATAGTGGACTCTCAGGTTTCCAGGTTGAATAAGGCCACACTTTTACCATTGGAGGATTCCCTGTCTTTTAAGGACCCTGTGGACAAGAGAACTGAGGCTCTGGTCCAATGACCTTTTCACCATGATGGGTTTAATTTTTAGGCCGATGTTTGCTGAAATCAGCCTCAGCCCGGGTGTTTCTCCCAGAGAAAAAACTCCAGAAGTTGCAGTATGCGATTCGGCTCCTGTTATCCAATCAGTGGTCCTCTCTCAAGATTTGCATGCAAGTGCTGGGATTGATGGTTTCCACTTTCAAGGTGGTTCCGTTTGCTTAGTTTCATACCAGACCTCTGTAAAAGGAGATTCTTGCCAAATGGAACAAGAATCCACAGTCCCTAAACAATCTGATCCTGTTGAGCTGGGGTATGAGGGGGTCCTTGATATGGTGGCTCCACTCCCCGGTGCTTCGACAGGGAAAATTGTTTCTCCCCCTGTACTGGACAGTGTTCACCACGGATGCCAGCCTGTTTGGGTGGGGGAGGTGTCTTGGGCAGGGTTCTGGCTCAGGGGGTTTGGATTCTGAAGGAGTCCAGCCTGCCAATCAGTATCCTAGAGATTCGGGCAATCGGGCTCTGCCTGTCCCTTTGGACAGATCGTCTGCAGGGGCGCCCGGTAAGGATTCAATTGGACAACGCCAAGGCTGTGGCGTATGTCAATCATCAAGGGGACACCAAAAGTGCCCTAGTGGCCAGCGAAGTTGCCGGCATTCTAAAGTGGGCAGAAGGTTTTGTTCCAGCCCTCTCTGCTGTGCATATTCCAGGGGTGAAAAATTGGTAGGCGCTGGATCAGGAGGAATGGTCTCTTCACCCGGAGGTTTCAACAACTGTGTCTCCGATGGGGACCTGTTGGCCTCTCATCTCAACCGGAAGGTTCAGAGGTTTGTGGCAAGGTTTTAGGATCCTCTGGCGGTTGCCTCATACGCTCTATCCTCTAATGCACAGGTGTCAAACTGGCGTCCCTCCAGCTGTTGCAGAACTTCAAGTCCCATGAGACATTGCAAGGCTGACAGGTACAAGCATGACTCCCACAGGCAGAGGCATGATGAGACTCGTAGTTCCATAACAGCTGGAAGGCCGCCAGTTTGATACCCCTGCAATGCATGCCTTTCCTCCACTTAAACTTCTGTCGAGGCTTCTGCGCAGAATCGAGGCTGATGGGATTTCAGTCATTCTGGTGGCTCCAGACTGGCCTCGCAGGTCTTGTTACGAAGATCTAGTTAGACTGATCGCCGATGTCCCTTGGAGACTCCCTCTCAGAGAAGATCTTTTGGCTCAAGGACCAATCTTCCATCCTGCTTTATGGTCACAGGCTTTAACAGCTTGGCTATTGAAAGTCAAGTGCTGAAGGACAGAGGTTTGTCAGAATCGGTAATTGTTACGCTGTTGAAGGCTATAAAATCAACTTCTAGGAAGATTTATCATAGAGTCTGGAGGGCGTACATTACTTGGTGTGAGTCTCGAGCGGTTTCCCCCCATTCCTTTTCGGTGTCTCATCTTTTGGAGTTCCTCCAAAGAGGTGTAGATCAGCGTTTGGCCCTGGCCACCTGCAAGGGCCAGATCTCCACCTTGCAACAAGGTTCCTTGCCCTTCTTAGTAGCCTGCAGAAGAAAAGTATTCTTCCTCCCTGTGAGACCTGTAATGATGTCATCCAGGGTAGCTCCAAACAAGCAATCTCCATAGGACCACTGCCAAAACAGAAAGACGAGCCATCAGGGGAGCTGCATCCAAAGAGGCATCACAGATAAACTGCAGCCCCTGGACGAGCTGGTCCACCAGCTCGGCAAAGGAAGGGAGTAGCTGTTCCCCCTTTAGGTCATGGCGTAAGAGCTTAGCCCACTCGGTCAGAGTTTGCAACACTAGGGCAATGGCGAATACCGGCTTCATTTCCGAACCAGCCAGAGCGTACATATTGCAGGCCACCGCGTCCACCTTCCGGTCAGCCGGATCCATAAAGTAAAAGTCCAAATGCAGCGCTAAAAATGAAACACATGAAAGTCCATAAAAAAGGATGACATCCAATCACCAGCATCCGTTTTTGTATAAATATTTGTAAATTGTGTATAAGAAGTTGCCGCGGATCAATAGCGTACCGGTGTCAAAGCGTCCCGCCTGACTAATTTCATCCAGTAGGATTTATTCTAGATGGACAGATGACACAGGTACGCATATATAAATCCCTAAACCGGAAGTGACATTAGCCAGAAATTACCATCTGGAATGCACTGCATGAGCCCATGCAGACCAGAAGTGACTTAACCTAAGGCAGCCGGAGTTCGCAGAGAGAGCCACAGCTCTACTGTGCATTCCAGTGGCCATCTTCTGGATATAGATAACCAATAGATGGGTATACTTAGACAGCGGATGATAACCCTCCTCTAAAAGCTAGCCAAATCAACAACCAAGGGGAATAGGCTAGCTCAGAGTAAGTATCATAAATTATCGCTGGTAAAACAGCACAGCACCCTATGCAGCGTACTGTAATCACCACTGCACTATCATCTAAAACATGTATCATAAAAAAACTGATGAGAAACAGCTTGGAAACGATGCGTTTGGGAAAACCTTTCCTAATATTAGCTACATGTTCCTTTACCCTCACATTAAAAGCTTGAGTGGTGCGGCCCCCATACTGTAAGCCGCAAGGACAAATGTGCAAGTGTTAATCTCATAGGTACTTTAAAGGCTGGGGACTCTTCAACCAGAATCATGGTGCCTTGTTTAATCTGGAAACCGGAGGGTCCACCACCGGTGGCAAAGTCCACTTCTTAAGGAGGGATTCCTCATAGGGGTAACACCTAGTAAAGCACTTAGAAACCCCACAGTGATGCTTTGGTCGTTCCCTCTTTAGCTACAATTCTGTCAAAATAGGCAGGGAAAGGGTGCCAAAGTATATAGGTGCCAAAAAGAAAGGGTGCCAAAGAGTACCTGCGCCTTTCATCTTTAGGGTCTCACGCACAGATACAATCAGTGCATCCACCAGCGCTTTTTCGTGCGCGATCGCAGACATGGATGAATCATCCTCACTATCCGAGGATTCCAGGTGCGTGGTTGCAGACCCAGCAGGGTGACCCACGTCCGCGGCGGCCAAATCAGATTTAGAATCTGATAAGACAGATGAAGCCACCTCCACCTGGGACACAAGGGACTCCAGGACTGCCATCAGTGCATGGATAGATGGTTGGGACCTGGAAGGACCCACAGCCTCAGAGAGATCATGTGGGGAAATGTGCTCCAAAGACTCCCATGAGTCACCAGGGGGCCCCACAAAAGGTGTAAAACACTAAGGGACAACCCCCAACCACCCGGTCACCAGACACAAAGCACCAAGCGATCCTCAGCAGAGAGGGAGAGGACACCACCAAGACTCACCACCCGCAGAAACAAGCCCCTGCAGCCACCAGGATAATTCACTACACATGCGGCGAACAGGAAGTAAAATAATCCAGGAATCAGCACCAGGGGAGGAGGAGGGGCTCCCACCGCTGAAATCTCCGCCCACAGGGCTCCACTGTCGTAGCCGCCGCTATTTTCCATGGCAAACCACAACAAAATGACCGCCGGACAATGCAAACATGGCCGCCGTGTATAGAAATACACAGGCTACAACAAAATGGCTGCCCCTGCATGGCATCATGAGGTATATAGGCATCCAGGAGGGAGACCAGGCCTCAAGGAGAGATCCAGGCACAATGTGGGGTCCTGGCAGGAGCCCCAACCAGGTAAACCCTCCCCCCCGCACAGTCGATTGTCCAGTCGCCTGCGGCCTACCTTCCCCAGCCCCCATCGCTAGTAAGCGCCCTGCCCCCACCCCAGGAACAGTGGCTAGACCACCCACACAGCCCCAGCATATGTGGAGGGGGACAGGTGAGAGACTCGGCAAGGGCGTTTGCCTGCGGGAAGGAGGGGAACCCAGGGGTCTGACCCTCCCAAGGGGTTAAATGTATGCTTCATGCTTATTGACGTGTGTGGGGGGAGGGGGTTGTGTGACACAGATCGCAGGTTCAGCTATGCTGAATCCTGTGATCTGTCACAGAGGAGATCCGTCTACTTTGTTCACACAAGCAGGCAGATTTCCTCAGTCTTTCCCCGACGATCGGGGAAGAGAGGCGGTGATCCCCGTCTCTCCTCCCTTGGCCCGACTCCCACTGTGTCTAAACACAGTGGGAGCAAGCTTCCGGGTGCACGCGTGCCGTCGAGAGAGGGAGGTATCTGGCGACGTAGGTCTACGTCGCCAGACCCAGCCGAGCCGCTCTGCTGCAGTAGCAGCAACGTGAGCGGTCAGCAAGTGGTTAAGGGCCTGACTGGCAGGAAGAGTACTCTTCTTCCTCAATTCTCCAAGAGTAAGACAACCCCGTACTAAGCGGGGTCCCTCCTTTTCTGCTCATAAACGTTTTTTTCGTGCCTCCGGGGCGCAAGAAAAAAGGTAAGCCGTTCGGAACATCTGAAGATGCTAAGAAACCCTGGGGCAAATCTAAGGCCGTTCAGTCCGGTGCTGCAGACAAGTCCTCTTTAGCATGAGCAGGCGGCCTCACCCGTCTTAGGGGTGGGGGGACGTCTGCGCTTCTTTCAGGAACCCTGGACTTCATTCAGGATGAATGGGTTCGCAAACTGGTTTGTTCCAGGTACAAGATCGAATTCTGGTCCCGGCCAGGGCACAGGTTTTTCAGTCAAATCTTCACCTGTCTCCGGAGGGTTTGAAGGATCTGCGGAAGGCTGTGCGAGATTTCCTGGCTCAAGGGGTGATTGTGCCAGTTCCCCAACAGGAACGCTCTCAAGGTTTCTATTCAAACCTGTTCACCGTGCCCAGAAAGGAGGGAAAGGTGCTTCCAATCCTGGACCTCAAGCCTCTGAACCGCTTTGTGCGGGTGCAGAAATTCCAGAATTGAGTCCATTCGGTTGGTGGTGGCATCTTTGAATAAGGGGGATTTTCTGGCTTCCATCGATCTCAAAGATGCGTATCTCCACGTCCCCATATTCGAGGGACATCAGCGATTTCTCCGCTTCATGGTGGCAGAGGAGCACTTTCAATTTGTGGCATTACCCTTTGGTCTCGCCTCGGCTCCAAGAGTTTTTACCAAAGTCCGAGCCCCTGTGCTGGCCTTGTTGCGTTGACGAGGTATCTCCATTGTGGGGTATCTGGACGATCTCCTGTTGCGAGCAGTTTTCCATTCGGATCTGCTGGAAAACATCTCCATCACAATTCGGACCCTTCAGGACTTCGGGTGTACGATCAATGTCACCAAATCTGCCCTGACTCCGTCTGTGCGGGTCGCCTATCTGGGACTGATCCTCGACTCTTCTCTGGCGAGGGTCTTCCTTCCCTTGGACAAGCTTCAGAAGTTGCAAAGGGCGGTCCAATTGCTGATGGAGGCCGATCAGTCCTCCTTGTGGGCTTGCATGAGGGCCCTGGGTCTGATGGTCTCGACCTTTGAAGCAGTCCCATTTGCTCAGTCTCACACAAGACAGCTGCAGAAAAAGATTCTGTCACAATGGAACAGAGATCCTCGTTAATGGGCCACAATGTACTGCCTCTTTCCGCAGTCTGCATCCTGGGTGTGAAGAATTGGCAAGCCTATTACCTGAGTCGTCAGGTATTGGATCAGGGTGAGTGGTCCATGCATCCAGAGGTGTTTCATGTGGGGGACCCCGGATGTGGATCTGTTTGCGTCTCGCCTTAACAGGAAAGTTCAGAGGTTTGTGGTCAGGTCTCGGGATCCTCTAGCCGACGCCACAGACGCTCTGGTGGCTCCTTGGAGTCAGTATCGCCTGATCTATGCCTTCCCTCCGCTCGTTCTCCTGCCAAGGTTTCTTTGCAGGGTGGCGATGGAAGGCATTCCAGTCGTTCTGGTGGCACCAGACTGGCCTCGGCAGGCTTTGTACGCAGAGCTGGTAAAATGGTCGTGGATCCTCCATGACGTCTTCCTTTGCAGGAAGATCTACTATCTCAAGGACCGATCTTCCATCCTGCTATACGGTCGCTGGCTTTAAGGGCTTGGCTGTTGAAAGCAAGATGTTGAGGGATAGAGGTCTTTCTGATTCAGGGATTCCTACCCTTTTGAAGGCCAGGAAGTCGACATCTACGAAGATCCATCATCATATGTGGAAATCGTACATTTTTTGGTGTGAATCGCTGCAGCTTCACCCTTGCTTGTTTTCTGTAGCTAGGGTTTTGGCAGCGCTTGGCGTTGGGTGCTATCAAGGGCCATGTTTCGGCCTTGGATGTTTACTTCCAACGTCCGTTTGCTACTCGTAGTTCGATTTCCACCTTCATTCAGGGGGTGCGTCATCTGGCCCCTCCGAGGAGATCACCGTTACCGATGTGGGATCTTAATCTGGTTTTGTCTGTTCTTCTTTCTGTTCCTCCTTTTGAGAATATTAGGGAGATTTCTCTGCTTTCTTTGTCGCAGAAAGTTGCCTTCCTAGTGGCTATCACTTCTGCCTGCAGAGTCTCTGAGTTGGCGGCATTGTCCTGTCATTTGCCTTATTTTGTGGTCCACAGGGATAATGTGCTCCTCCAACCTAATCCGTCTTTTCTTCCTAAGGTGGTGTCTGATTTTCACCTTAATGAAGGCATTGTGTTGCCTTCCTTATGTCCTAAGCTTAAACATCACAAGGAAGTTGCTTTATACTCTCTGGATGCGGTTTGGGTGATAAGGGTTTATCTGACGGTTACTGAGTCCTTCAGGAAGTTGAACTCTTTCTTTGTCCTTCTGGACAGTCCTTGCAAAGGTTTGGCTGCGTCCGCTGTGACCATTTCAAGATGGATCAGGCAGACGGTTGTTCAGGCTTATTCGATCAAGGGTCTGGTTCCTCCTTTCCCTGTGAAGGCACATTCTACTAAAGCGCTGAGTGCCTCTTGGGATTTTCGCCATCAGGCCTCTGTTGTACAAGTTTGTAAGGCAGCGACTTGGTCGCCTGTGCACACCTTTACCAAATTTTACAAATTGAATTTGTTGGCTTCTTCAGATGCCTCTTTTGGACACAGGGTTTTGCAGGCTGCTATTTCATGAGAGAATGTTTGTACTTCTCTTCAGGGTCTTTTATCTGGGTGAGCTCCATGTTGCCCGTTTGGCTACGTTTTAGCCTTTTGGAGTTGACATTACTGTCTGATTACATTTTCCCACCCCTCATGCCTATACCGCTTTGGAACATCCCACTCAGCTCATGGAGATGAGGCTGCGTCTGTCAATGGACGATAGAGAAAATACGATTTTTGTAAGATCTTACCGTAAAATCTTTTTCTCGGATGTCTATCGACAAACGCAGCACGTGCCCTTCTGTTTGGGGTTGGTTCTGTCGTCTTCACTGTTTTTAAAATAAACTGATGTGCTGGATTGTGCAATGGGGGTTTATGCCTGGAGGGACAGCCACCAGGGCATGTGTATTCAAATTTTCCTGCCTAGACTACTCCTGATGGGAGAAGCATAAACCTACTCAGCTTATGGAGATGAGGCTGTGTCTGTGGATGGACATCAGAGAAAAAGATTTTACAGTAAGATCTTACAAAAATCTTATTTTTTGTAAAGGTGAACTTGTCCTTTAATTAACCTACTAGCGTGTCTTTGGAGTATGGAAGGAAACCAGAGTCTCCAGAGGGAGGTAACACATGCAAAACTCCCTGCAGATAGGGTTCTAACTGGGACTTGAATCAAGGGCTCCAGTGCCGCACTTAGAAAAACAAACAAAAAAATTACTGTATTTCAAGTCGTTTCATTGGTTTGTAACTTGTCTTTTTATTGGCAGATCATGTGTTAAAATAAAAAAAAAAAGTGCACACCAGTAGAGTGTACATTTTGCCAAGCTTACATTGTAAAATGCATTTAACAATTGCTTTTTATTATTCAAAAAGAACTTGTGCATTTTTTCACATATTTATTAAATAGTAATATTTATGCCAGTAGGATGTTGCAGTGGTAATTTCACACAGTTTACAATGTATACTTTTTTCATTTCATAGTTTCAGTTAAATTGCATAACTGACTTGACACGGACAGCTTTATTGTGAGGAATAAATCATTGTGGTAATCACAGCGATGTCATCACAACAAGCTTGTGAAATATCCCTGATGTGAGGCTATGGAGCACAGTGTGCTGGGCAGGCACTAAAAGGATTATAATCCTTTTGAGAAACATTTGTTTAGACTCCTATCTAGCAGTCTGTCTAAGAATACCTATAAATGTGCAATATCAACCACAAATATTTAAAAATGTACACATTCATCAAAACATCATTTTTGTTTACATCCTTTATTATCTGAGCATTTTGATTAGTGGTTTGATGTCAACAACTCTTTGAAAATCACAAACAATTAAACATCCATTAAATAATCAACACAAATTGTATATATAAAAAAAAAGTAATAAAGTCCCATCACATTCTGTGCATTATGCATCAAACTCAAAGGGAATTTATCTTCTTAAAAATAGTGTTCGTATACTGAGTAAAAAATCCTTTACTACCACCACATTGCCAAACTCCTTACCATGTGGTCTGACCGCTTAATCATGGAGGACATCAAGTGCTTTCAACCCACACAGGTAGCATACAGGAACGACATGGCACTTGCTTCGGGGCTCACAGGACACTTGCTTCACAGCAATTTGGCGAATCTCAATTCCCATACATCAATTGAGGACCATGAAATCGGAAAAAAAACACCACACATGCTTTTCGTTAGAAATATCCTCGGAGCACAAAGTCTGACCAGGATTGAGCACATTTATAACAAGTGTGGCTCAATCAAGAAAAAAACACCCGCCATGCCATCTGCAGCATAATCTATATATCAGCTATTTTCTGAATGCACCATAATGAATATTAAAATAAAATCCATTAAAAAAAATCACAAAGACTATTGCTTTTTATTTATATAATAAAAATATATAAAAAATTACCTTAATTTTTTTTTTTTTTTTATTTAGGTTAAGACTCACAACGTCTTAATTCAGCATTCTCCTCTCAAACAAAGCATACAAAAAAAGTGCAATATTTAAGCAGATCTTGCAGTAAAAAGCAAGGTCTGCTTAAAGCATTATTTCAAGAAATAATATAAAATAAACCACAGTCAGTGCAATACATGTACATTTGTCCATGTTGTACTCCTTTAAAAAAAGGTACATAAAATACCTATTGGTTTGCCAGGAATGTACTTTGGCTCTTAATTTGTAATTGTGGGCTAACACAGCATTTTGCGAAGTAGTAAGTGGTGTTATCTCAGCCCATTGTCTTTTGCTAAACGACTCAAACCATTTCCACTGTCTTCTTACCAACAGCTTTTGAGCTAATTGACTTGTAGCCCAAAATAAGGACAGGGAGTTTCATTGGATGGATGACATCACCCTTGTTTTAGGCACTGGGGGTTGAACCCAAAAGGTAAGTATACTTAGAGACTCTTTGATGACTGGCTTGGTACCACTAGATTGGCCCAAGGCAGATGCGATGCCTACATTTAACAAGAGATCAGTAAGTACTTGGTAAGTCTTTACAAAGTAATCACAGACCAATTAGTTTAAATCCTATAGTCAGGAAGATACAAGACAATTTAACAAAAGAAGAATTTTTGCTCCAAAAAAAATGTAAGCAATAGTCAGAATGGATTCACAAAAGATCAAAAGTATCAAACAAACCAGCTTTCTTTTTAAAGAGGGAAAATAGTATTTGATTACCTGCTGATTTTGTTTGTTTGTCCACTGACAAAGAATTGATCTGTCTATAATTTTATTGGGAGGTTTATTTTAACAGTGAGACAGAATAACAAAAAAAAAAAAAAAACGCATTTAAAAAAAGTTATAAATTGATTTGCATTTTAATGAGTGAAATAAGTATTTTACCCCCTTCACAAAACCTGATTTAGGACTTCGTGGCATAACCCCTTAGTTGGCAATCAGAGGTCAGATGTTTCTTTTAGTTGGCCAAGTCATTAAGGTTTCAAGGCTGACGTTTGGTTACTCGAACCTTCAGCTCCCTCCACATATTTTCTATAGAATTAGGGTCTGGAGACTGGCTAGGCCACTCCAGGACCTTAATGTGCTTCTTCTTAAGCGACTCCTTTGTTGCCTTAGCTATGTGTTTTGGGTCATTGTCATGCTGGAATACCCATCCACGACCAATTTCCAATGCTCTGGCTGAGGGAAGGAGGTTCTCACCCAATATTTGACGGTACATGGCCCCATCCATTATCCCTTTTGATACGGTGAAGTTTTCCTGTCCCCTTTGCAGAAAAACACCCCAAAAGCATAATGTTTCCACCTCCATGTTTGACGGTGTGGATAGTGTTGTTAGGGTCATAGGCAGAATTCCTCCTCCTCCAAACACAGCAAGTTGGGTGGATGCCAAAGAGCTTGATTTTGGTCTCATCTGACCACAACACTTTCACCCAGTTCTCTAAAGGTTCATTAGCAAACTTCAGACGGGCCTGTACATGTGCTTTTTTGAGCAGAGGGACCTTACGGGTGCTGCAGAATTTCAGTCCTCTATAGCGTAGTGTGTTGCCAATTATTTTCTTAGTGACTATGGTCCCAGCACCGTTCTCATAATCATTGAAACTCCACGAGGTGAAATCTTGCATGGATTCCCAGACCGAGGGAGATTGACAGTTTTTTTGTGTTTCCTTCATTTGCAAATAATTGCACCAATTGTCACCCTCACACCAAGCTGTTTGGCGATGGTCTTGTAGCCCATTCCAGCCTTGTGTAGGTCTATAATCTTGTCCCTGACATCCTTGGACAGCTCTTTGGTCTTGGCCATGGTGGAGAGATATGAATCTGATTCAATGATTACTTCTGTGGACAGATGTCTTTTATACAGGTAACAAGCTAAGATTAGGAGCACTCTCTTAACCACTTGCCGACCGCCGCACGACTATCTACGTCGGCGGTCAGCCCCTCACAGGCAAAGTGACGTAGGGCTACGTCACTAGCTTGTGAGGGTCTAGGGAGCGAGCGCGCGCCCCTGGAGGCGCGCTCCCGAGTGGTCACGGACCCCCCCGCGCGTGTGACCGGCGGACCCGATGTCCGCCGGCCACTCTGCGATCGGCGGGGGAGAGGGAGAAAGTCAGGCAGCTTGTGTAAACAAGCTGCCTGTCATTCTCCTCGCTGTATGAGAGCTGATCATCTGGATCTACTATGTAGATCCGTTGATCACTCTGCATACAGCTGAAGCCCCAGCCAATCACAGTTAGAATCACGCCCCTAGGGACACACACAGCCCCTCCCTCTCAAATAAAGTTAACCCCTTCACTACCAGTGTATTTTTACAGTAACAGTGCATATGTATAGCACTGATTACTGTAGAAATGTCACTGGTAACCCCAAAATTGTCAAAAATGTCAGTCAAGGGTCCGATCTGTCCGCCGCAATGTCGCAGTACCGCAAAAAAAATCGCAGATCGCCGCCATTACGCGTTAAAAAAAAAAACAACAAAAATGACAAAAATCTTTCCCTTAGTTAGTAAACGCAATAACTTTTGCGCAAACCAATCAAAATACGCTTTTTGCGATTTTTTTTACCAAACATAGGTAGCATAAAACAAATTGGCCAAAAATTTTAAAAAATTTTGATTTTTACATTTTTTTTGGGGGGAATTTCATATAAAAAAAAGGGAAAAATATTGCTATTTTTGCAAAATGGACGCTCTTTTTTTGTTTATAGCGCGTGATCAAAAAATCGCACAGGTGATCAAATACCGCCAAAAGAAAGCTCTGTTTGTGGGAAAAAAAGGACGCCAAATTCGTTTAGGTACAGCGTCGCACGACCGCGCAATTCTCCGTTAAAGTCACGCAGTGCCGAATCGCAAAATACCCCCTGGTCGGAATGGGGGTAAAATCTTCCGGGGCTTAAGTGGTTAAAGGAAGAAGACACCTGGGAGCCAGAAATCTTGCTGATTGATAGGGGATCAAATACCTAAATAACTCATTAAAATGCAAATCAATGTATAACTTTTTTTGAAATGCGTTTTTCTGGATGTTTTTTTGTTGTTATCCTGTCTCTCTCTGGTAAAATAAACCTACCATTAGAATTATAGACTGATCATTTCTTTGTCAGTGGGCAAACGTACAAAATCAGCAGGGGATGAAATACTTAGACGAAGAACTGGCTGTAGATATAGTATACTTGGACTTTGCAAAATCTTTTGTTTCCCAGACACGGCTAATATGCAAGTTAAAATATATAGGCTTAGAAAAGTCAGTTTGTAAATGAGTAGAAAACTGGTTAAAAGATTGTATTCAGAGAGTAGTAATTAATGATTCATATGCTGAATGGTCTAAGGTAATTGATAGTGTACCCCAAAAGTTCAGTGTTGGGATCCTTTTTAACCTATTTATAAATGATTTAGAGTTTGGGATAAAGTCAGCCAAGTATGGTTCAAATCTTGGTTCAGCAGGGACCGGCCAAGATTAATCCATGTCTGGGCAGGCTGATTGTACCAAAGTCGATCCAGCACTGCACAGCGCATAATTAGACACTCCCAGGTGAGTATAAGGCTATGATGTTTAAAGCTGGCCATACATAGATCGAAATTAAGCCAGTTCAGTTAAAACCAAATGAATTTCAATATATATGTAACCCTCTCTGTTAAAAAGAAGCCTGTCCTTACACCAGCTTCTGTCACACGGTCCTGCTTTAAAATCAGCATTTGATGAGCACATGCATACGTTCGGCCTATTCTGGAAAGGTGTACAATGTCCAAGAAGAGAAAGACTCGCTGCTCTAGGTGAGAAAAAGTAAGCCTAATGATGCTAACGGGTGACCGCCTCGGCTCGCCTCCGCATACAATGATAAAAACAATAGGCCGCACTCCAAGCTGCATCCAGATTCGGTTTATTGGACGAACATCCCAAGTGTTACAACAGTGTACAGGTAGACGCGTTTCACACACTAACAGGTGTGCTTATTAATTACTTATTCATGACAGGCGTACAATGATGTCCTCCCAGAATCATCCGTGCTCAGACCTGGCGCATCACAGATCTTGGTAAAAGGCCAATGACAGCGGCCCTTTACCACATGATCGCTATGTCCAATGACGGAGCGATGAGTTGTCAACAAACCGGCGCATGTCCGGTTCAGTTCTCTTCTCTCCTCGCACGCTGTACACAGCGATCGGTACAGCGTGCGAGGAGAGAGACTGCAGCTGCACTCCTCCCCTGCCTCCTCCATGCCTTAATTATGCCCATCTGTGCCACATCCGTGCCACGTCAGTGCACATCATTCCCTTATCCATGCCACATCAGTGATTATCAGTGCCCTACAGTGCCTCACAAAACTGTAATGGGAAGTCAGGCAATGACGATGCTCCCTGCACGTTGGGCCTCTGTATGTGGCCAGGTTGTGTAAAAGTCTCACACATGTGGTATCGCCATTCTTAGGAGTAGCAGAATGTATTTTGGAGTGTAATTTTGTGCTATGTACATGTTAGAAATATCTTAAAAATAGACAACTTTGTGTAGAAAAAAATGCATTTTCATTTTCTTTCCACATTTTCCAAAAACTTGTGGAAAAAAAATGACATTTTCAAAAGACGCATTATGCCTCTTAGATTATGTGTTGGGGTGTTTGCTTTCCAAAATGGAGTCCTTTTGTGGTGCTCCAGGGCCTTCAAAAGTGTGATAGGTTTTCAGGAAATTGAGGGTAATTTTTGCTCCTAGAACACCTGGAGATGCTACTTGGATGTTGGGCCTCTGTATGTGGCCAAGCTGTGATACTCACACATGTGGTATCACCATACTCAGGAGGAGTAGCAGAATGTATTTTGGGGTGTAGTTTGCAAGTATGTCTATATAGAAGAAGTTGGTAATATGACTATTTTGTGAAAAAAGAAAAGAAAGAAAAAAAAAATCTTCATTATGCAAAGAATTTTTTTTATTTATAGCGCAAAAACATAAAAATACAATGAGAAAAAAATAAAAGTGACTAATGATTAGTCACGTGACCGTGCCTAGGTTTAATAGGTGTAACAAATCACCTCAAATGACATGAGCTGCTAGTCACAAAACAACATGTGTTAGTGAATTATAAAACAAAGGGGAGACAGTGCTCAAAATTGTGCACAAATTCTAAAGTGAATCACAAATCTTCAAAAGTTAATAATATACCATAAAGTGACAGTGCAAACGTATATATGATATATAACACAATCCAAATAATATATCATAAAGTGACAGTGCAAAAAAGTGTCTATGCGATTATAAATAATTCAATGAAATAATCCATATAAAGCATAAAATTATAGTCCTTATAACTTGAAAGTACAGGTGCAACTTGTGCAACAAATCAGTTTAGTGTATTAAAGTGCTTGGTGCTCAAAAGAAATGCATCCTTTATGCAAGAAAGGAAGAGGGAGAAAGAATCCACCACCAGATGCTCCACACACTTACCGAATGGCCCCTTGGGGTCTTGCACAGGTAAGTGGTAAGTTGCAAAAAGGATCCCGGTATGGGTGGAATACTGTCCCCCGCTCGTTTGATACCTCGGGAATCTCTTCACTATGAAAAGGACTGGTGTAGCTTTTCTCCGGTACCTGGTGACCCTGATGACAGTGGCCGGGGTGTCTCCTGCCTGGGATGGGACTTTCCCGCAGTGATAGGGAGGCCAGTGTACTCTGCGGACCACTTTATGGTATATTATTAACTTTTGAAGATTTGTGATTCACTTTAGAATTTGTACACAATTTTGAGCGCTGTCTCCCCTTTGTTTTATAGTAAAAATACGATGATTAAATACCACCAAAAGAAAGCTCTATTTGTGTGAAAAAAAGGACAAAAACTTCATATGGGTACAGTGTTGCATGACTGAGTAATTGTCATTCAAAATATGAGAGCACTGAAAGCTGAAAATTGGTCTGGTTAGGAAGGGAGTTTAAGTGCCCAGTGGGTAAAAAGGGATCAGAGTATTTACCAAGTAACTACAGACTGGTTAGTTTACCTTGTATAGTGAGGAAGATATTGGAGAGTTAAATAAAAAAAAAAAAAAAAAAACATTTAAAAGAGTGTTTTGCTAGGAAATAATATTTTAAGCAATAGTCACCATGGATTCACAAAAAGGCCGAAGTTGTCAAACAAATCTGATTTCTTTTATGGAGAATCAAGCAAAATAAATAGACTAAAAGAGTGGCTGTGGATATAGTATACTTGGATTTTGCCAAGCGTTTGACACAGTTCCTCACATGTGGCTGTGTAAATCAAAATCTACAGACTTTTGTTTGTAATTGATAGAAAACTGGACAAAATACCATATTTAGAATAGTAATGATTCATACGCTGAAAGGTCTAAGGTTAGTTGTGGTGTACCCCAAGGTTCAGCATTGGGGCCCTTTTTAACATTTATAAATGCTCTAGGACTAGGTTCTGGGATTAAAAGTACCATTTTAGTGTTTGCGGCTAACACCAAACTATGCAGAATAATTATGTCCTTACAGGATGCTTCTAATTTACATGCTGACCTTAATGCACTATTTAATTAGGCAACTATGTAGCAAATTAGGTTTTATGTTGATAAATGTAAAGTTATGCAGTTGGGGGCTAAAATATGCATGCATCATACAGTGAGGGGAAAAAAGTATTTGATCCCCTGCTGATTCTGAATGTTTTCCCACTGACAAGGAAATGATCAGTCTATAATTTTAATGGTAAGTTTATATTTTTTTTTTAAAAAGACAAACGTTTATTGGGTTCACAAAAAAAAAGGTTATCACATACAGTCAATATATTGAGTCACAGCACAGCAACAGTACATAAAACAACGTGAAATCGTAAAGCATAAACAGCAGGCAAAAAATAGAACCAGTGACATGGGTGGGGTAGAAATGTGCAGCATATAGAAATACAAATCAGCAGACGGTGAGAATACACAGCCCCATATCGCCTAGTAGAAAGAACAGGGAGGCATAGAGCAGAGCAACTCAAGAGTATATATATATATATATATATATATAAAAAAAGGGAAAACAGTCACAACAAAACAAGTAATCACCCAGGGGAACAAGTATCTGAGACCTGTAGCCACCTGTCCCAGACCTTGTGATAGCTGCCAAGATAGCCCCGGCTAGTGTATATGACCTTCTTATAGGGTAAAGATTGATTAACGTCCGGCTTCCACATAGCCAAATCAGGCCACGCAGGCTGGATCCACGTGCGGGCAATCAGTTTTCTAGCACTAAAGAGGGTTTCATGGAGGAATTTAATGGTGTGTTTATCAACATCCTCATCGGAAATTATACCCAGTAGGCAGATCTTAGGATCCAGTGATACAGGAGCGCCCATGCAGTCATGTAAGAAACGGATGCGGGGGCAGTGCCAAAGCAAATGCCCAAAGGTACCCGGAGACAATAGACACTTGGGGCATGTAGGGTCACTGGAGGGAGGAAATCTAGCTATTCTATCGAGGGAGAGGTATACTCTATGTAGTATGTACACCTGTGTCAGTCTATCGGACAGCTTGGGTGAGACAAGCTTACAGGCCCCAAGGGCTTCCGTCCAGTCATCATCGTCAAGGTCACCCGTGTCGTCAGTCCAGCGAGGGCGAACATCGAACGCCAGGGTCGTGGCCGATTTGGACGTCAGCATCTCGTACAGAAGGGATATAAGCTTACGGGAGTCAGAGCTGGTCAGGACATCCAATAGGTCAACCGTGGGCAAGTCCGGGTAACGGCTCCCAAACTGAGCATGAAGGGCATGCCGAAGATGATAGTAACGATAGTACATGGTGGGGGGAAGGTCAAAGTCAGTCCGCAACTGGGAAAAGGGCTGGAGTGCTCCCCCATACAGCACATGGGAAAGATACAAGACCCCCTTGGTCATCCAAAGTCCAGGGTCCGGCAATTGTAGCAATTCAG
Source organism: Pelophylax lessonae (assembly GCF_965119305.1). Classification (NCBI taxonomy): domain Eukaryota; kingdom Metazoa; phylum Chordata; class Amphibia; order Anura; family Ranidae; genus Pelophylax; species Pelophylax lessonae. The sequence continues at coordinate 494,065,109 of NC_138770.1, forward strand.
GTAGATGTCTATTAAACCACAGGGGAGTCTTATGCCCCATACACACGTGCAGATTATCTGCAGACTTTTGTCTGCAGACTTACCTTTTCTATGTAGTGCAAGGGCCTGCCGGATTGCATACAAATTGAAAGTGTTTAGGTTTGACTTCATATTATATGGTTTTGGTAAGTCTGCAGGCAAAAGTCTGCAGATAATCTGCACGTGTGTATGGGGCATTAGTGTGGAACATCGGGTCACCCGTCTTGGACAGAGCCAAATCCCATATCCTCCGATAGTGAGAAGAGACAGCGCTCGACACCTGGGCATTCGAGGGCCCGCCCGCTCCCCTAAGAACATCACAAAAGGGGTGAGGACTCTGGGCCAAAGCAGGGGGACAGGCCAAGGCCATGTACCTGGAAGCATCCAGATCGTTAATATGATAGAGGTGAGACAATTGAGATGCGAGGTAGTATGCCCCAAAGTCAGGGACAGCAAGTCCCCCAATGCAGTGGGCTTCTGAGCATGACGCCAAGCCAATCTGTGTCTACTGGGGCCCCACACGAAATACTTCAGCAAGCGTTCAAGAATCGCGAAATATTTATAAGGGATATACGTAGGAGAATGCCACAAGGCATATAGGATTTTGGGCAGAAGGATGATTTTGATTAAGTTCACGCGACCCATCACACCGATGGGAAGGCGGGACCAGATTTGAGTCTTATGCTTAACCAGGGCGTACAAGGGTTCAATATTAAGAGCAATATATTCTGCAAGGGTACGGGAGACCTACACTCCCAGGTGCTTAAGAGTAGAGACGCGCAGCAGCGGCAAAAGGGACTGTTCCTGTGACTGGAAGAAAACATCCAGGGACCAAATCCAAATCTGCGACTTATCCCAATTGATGGACAGGCCCGAGAACCCACCAAAGGTAGAAATGAGGTCCAGGACCGTGGACAGGGAGGGGCCAGGGTCAGCTAATGGTAAGTTTATTTTAACAATGAATGACAGAACAACAAAAAATATCCAGAAAAATGCATTTAAAAAGTTATAAATTGATTTGCATTTTAATCAGTATTTGACTTTGACTGCGCAAAACATGACTTGGTGGCAAAACTCTTGTTGGCGATCAGAGGTCAGACGTTTCTTGTAGTTGGTCACCAGGTTTTGAACACATCTCAAAAGGGATTTTGGCCCAGTCCTTTTTTCAGATCCTCTTCAAGTCATTAAGATTTTGAGGCTGACATTTGGTAATTCAAACCTTCAGCTCCCTCCACATATTTTCTATAGAATAGAAATAGGGTCTGGAGATTGGCTAGGCTACTTCAGGACTTTAATATGCTTCTTTTTGAGCCACTCCTTTGTGGCCTTGGCCGTGTGTTTTGGGTCATCGTTATGCTGGAAGACCCATCCCTGACCCATTTTCAAAGCCCTGGCTGAAGGAAGAAGGTTCTCACCCAAGATTTGACAGTACATGGCCCTGTCCATCGTCCCTTTGATGCAGTGAAGTTGTAATGTCCCCTTAGAAGAAAAAAAAACCCAAAGCATAATGTTTCCACCTCCATGTTTGACAGTGTTCTTGGGGTCATAGGCAGCATCCCCTCCTTCAAACATGGTAAGATGATGCCAAAGAGCTCGATTTTGGTCTCATCATACCACAACACTTTCACCCAGTTCTCTGAAGCACTCAGATGTTCATTAGCAAACTTTAGACAGGCCTGTACTACAATCAACCACGGGGGGGGGGTTTTCCCAAGAGAGGATATGGAGGACCCCCTTGGAGAGGGAGAGGTCAACATCAATACCGGGGCAGAGGGGGGAATTATGGCAACAACAGCCTCCAAAGAGAAGAGGAGTGGACACCATGGCGACATTTGCCGGCCCAGAATTGGGAGCCAGAGAGAAGAAACGGAGAACAAGAGGATGTAGAGGAGGCCAGAGGAAAAAGAAAGCGAGAACATTAGGCCAAGGAATCTTCAACCTCAGTAACGCTACGTTTAGTGAGGAAGAACTCAAGGTTTTGGAGCTTGGTCTAAAATTTGCCCCAAACAAAAATATCAATAAATTTGAAGTATACATTGATTTGAAAAAGTTTTTATGGAAAATTAATATTAAGAAGCATTATTTTAACAAAGAGGATTTTACTGCATGTGATATGGGGAAATTCACATATACACAGTTGAGGAATAAGTCAATTTTTAATTCTAAAGTACGGAACCCCCATTTTAGTGAAGTTTTTAAAGTTTTAGTGGAACAAGAAATTGAACAACTCAAGGTTGGAAACAGAAGAAAACAGAAAGATATTGAGTCTGGAATAAAGCAGTTAGAAAATAATGAAGTGGTGATCAGACCAGCTGATAAAGGGGGAGGTCTGGTCATCCTCAATAAAAAAGACTATCTGGATGAACTCAACAGGCTGGTGGAAGATCAAGAAACTTATGAAAAACTAAAAGGGAATCCCACCAATAAAAATAAAGCAAAACTAAAGAGATTAATCAAAAGAGCCAAGAATGATGAGTTGATTAACAAAAGAGAAGCCAGATATTTGGTCCCGGACACACCCCGCCTACCTGTTATTTATCAAATTCCCAAAGTGCACAAAAATAAAGAGAAACCCCCTGGTAGGCCCATCGTCAGTGGGATTGAATCCCTCTTTAGTAGATTGGGGGAATATCTGGACTGCTTTTTGCAACCTTTGGCCAAGAAATTCCCAGCCCATTTACAAGACAGTAAGGAGGTTATGCAGGTTCTACAGGGAATCACTACCGACAGCCAACAAATTCTAGCCAGTGTTGATGTATATTCACTGTATACAAATATACATCAGGAACATGCATTAGAAGCCACAAGGTGGGCACTTCAAGGATCAAATATGGAGCCCCAACAAGTAGAAGTCCTAGTACAAGCACTTGATTTGGCCATGAGTAAAAATTTATTTTGGCATAATGGAAATTTCTTTAGACAAATCAAAGGTGTAGCGATGGGGGCTAAATATGCTCCTTCCGTGGCAAATATTTTTCTCAGCAAGTGGGAAGAGGAAGTTATTTTTAGCCAACCAAGACCACAGTTACGTCTATACAAACGCTATATAGACAATATCTTAATTGTCTGGGACGGGAGCGTGGAATCATTCCAAGAATTTATGGAAGAAATTCAGGTAAACAGTTACAATATATCCTTCTCTGATCAGTGGAGTAAAGAATCCATAAATTTCTTGGATCTCATGATATTCAGAAATGGCACCAAATTAAGTACCAAAACATATTTTAAAGAAGTGGATCGGAATGGGTACATTCCAATACACAGTTGCCATCATCCTAGATGGCTAAACACTGTACCGAAAAGCCAACTAATAAGGATTAGACGCAATTGTGATAATGATGAAGACTATGAGATCCAAGCGAACACGATTTTGAAGAGATTTGAAGAAAAAGGATATGACCCACGTTCATTACAAAAAACAAAAGAAGAAATTCGGAAGTCTAATAGAAAGGAAATGTTGAAAACCCATCTGAAAGATACGAGTAATAAACATGGAATGGCCTTTATGACCGGTTTCTTCAGACAATATAAGGAACTAGAAAAAATAATTAAAAAACATTGATATATATTACAAAAAGATCCTATTTTTGATAAACTGTTACCCAAGAGGCCTCAATTTATCTACACCAAACCCACCACACTAAGAAATAGCTTGGCCAAAAATGTAGTGAATCCTCCTAGAGCCACTGACATTCCTAGATCAAACTGGCTTTTTTTCATGCGGGCGCTGTGCAATATGTAAAACTTCCAGGCACAGAATTAGGAAAACCACACAATTTTTATCCAACAGTAAAGGAATTAATTTTAAGATAAGTTCATTTCATGTGAATCTACTCATGTAACTTATCTTCTGGAATGTCCGTGTAAGCTCAAATACGTGGGCCGGGCCACTCGAAAACTCAGGGTCCGGCTACGGGAGCATGTCACCAATATTAAAAAGGGTTTTAAAAAGCATAGCCTGTCCAATCATTTTAGATTGGTACATAATAAGGACCCCTCCGGATTAAAATTTTGTGGTATCGACAGAGTAAAACCCAATTGGAGGGGGGGGAACCTAAAACAGGGCATTTCACAAAATGAGGGGAAATGGATTTACCTTTTAAAAACGATGCAGCCACATGGATTGAATGTAGAGTTTGACCTCAACTGTTTTTTATCCAATTAGTAGTGAAAATATCGTTTGAAGCATTTTAATCTTTTTAGCGGTATTTTTACACAATTGGTACTTACATTTTTATTATTATTAATATTTTTTTTATTATTATTTTTTATTATATTTATGTATACTGGTTTTATGGAATACAATATATATACATAGAAGAATTTTTATAAATATATATTTAAAAAAAAAAAATTTTTAATATTCCTCTTTGCTATTTTATAAATACTTCTATAAATACTAATATTGACGCTGTTTTTTAATTACGTTTCAATTTTATATATATATTTTTATTAATATATATATTTTTCTTAGTAATTTTTTCTTAGTATTTTTAATGAATTATGCCTTTTATTAATATACACATCCCTTATGCAAATTAATTATAACATTACCATTAGTTTATTGATCAGTTTTTATGTATATATATATATATATATATATTTATATACACAAACGATTCTTCATTGGTGTCCATTTGTAATTAATGCTTTATTACCATCTATTTAATTTTTAGTTGTCTCATTGTTATTATTATGTATTTTGGATCGTTATCTAGCAAGATCACGATCTTTTGTGTTTTTAAATTCAATATACTTGCTAAGATATATGGAATGAGGATGGTGTGAAACTTTCTGGTGGTGTATATGAAGCCTCGTACACCCAACAGGAACAGGAAGTTAAATGCATCAATTAACCTGGGAGGTATATATATTACCTCTGGCGCCGCAGACCGGAAATACGTCTTTGATAACGCCCAAGGGGAGGGTGAAACGCGTCGACGCAATTTCCCTGTGGCACGTCACTTTCGGGACGGTGGAACGCACACCGCATCCAGGAAGACATTACAGACCTGCCGTACATATTATTTCTGCCTGATTCTGCTCCATCAAATGTGAGTGAAAATTCTTTTAATATTTCAATAAAAGATTGTGTAAAAACGGAATTACACTATTGCAAGTTTTCTTTTCATATCCATGTATACCGGTGTGCTGAGAACTACAGACCTCCAAGGATTCCTAATTGGTTCCCTATTGGGACATAAGCCTTGCTGACCCTCTATTGCTGTACAGCCTAGGGGTCAACTAAGTTCGGTAAGTGGATGCCTAAAGGGGGATGACTGGCACCGTTCACAGCACAGGATTTTTTGGCATGATGTTGCACATCTTTCTGAACACTTACTTTCGGTGGATTGTTACATGGACATTTGCTGATCTCACTATTTATTGATCAGACTATTTTAGTCTTTTTGCATATTTGCACTGATATTTTGCATATTTGTCCCTGCTAAGGTCAGGCGTACCCGACCCCGTTCTGGAGTTGCTGAGGTGCAGAGATCACAGGGTGCACGTATGCAGAAGAGTGTCAGTACTAGTGCCACTCACACTTCTGGTGAACTGGCAAGCACCAGTGTCCTAGTACACCCTGGTCGTAGACAAACCAGCACTGCAGTAAGACTTGTTGACGTGGCGAGTCCCATAAGTGCAGTTGAAGCTGGTGCAGTGGCTAGCACAAGTAGTGGCCCGCAGCCACCGCAAATTGGAAGACAAGCCCGTAGAGCCCATAGTGCCCTCCCTGATGCTCTGGCATATCCTAATTGGCAGCCCCCAGATTCTACAGCGCCCTTACTTCCCCCATTCACTACCCAACCCGGAATTCAGGTGGAAACAGCCAATTTTACTCCCCTTAATTTTTTGGAGCTGTTTTTCACAGAAGATCTTTTCAGATCTATTGTGGACTAAAGCAATTTATATGCTGGTCAATACATCGCCGCCAATCCAAATTCGTCCCTTGCCAGAGAATTTGGCTGGTAACCTATAATGTTTTCCGAGTTTAAAGCTTTTCTGGGCCTTTCTCTTAACATGGGCATAACTAAAAGTAGTGAACTGCGGTCATATTGGTCCACTGACCCAGTCCTCCATATGCGTTTGTTGTCTGCTTGCATGGCCAGGGGGAGATACAAGCAAATTCTGCAGTTCATGCACTTCAGTGACAATGAACTCTGTCATCCTCGGGGAGACCCTGGATATGACCGGCTCCACAAAATTCGACCCCTCGTAAACCACTTCAATCAGCAGTTTACAGCCTTGTTCACCCCCCAACAAGTTGTCTGCGTTCATGAGTCCCTGATTAAGTTTACTGGCCACCTTGCTTCAAGCAGTTTATCCCCAGCAAGCGTGCCAGATACGGGGTCAAGCTGTATAAGCTGTGTGACAGGGCCACAGACTATACAGTTAGTTTCCGTGTTTACGAGGGAAAAGATAGCACTGTGGAGCCCCCAACTGCCCAGACTACATAGGGAGCAGCAGCAAGATAGTTTGGGACTTGGTGTCACCCTTATTCGGAAAGTGGTACCTTTTTGTATGTGGACAATTTTTTTTTTTTTTAAATCAAGAGAAAAGTTTATTGAAAGATCGCACACATATACAAACAGTGCAACGGGAAGAGAAAAACAGTAACATGGTAAGGCACATAATAGTTTACAGATCTCAGCCATCAATCCAGTAGAAAACGGAAAGTAGCCTGAACTGAAGATTGCGATACTAGAGAATAATCATCCATCAAAGAGCAAAGCAGCTCCCACAAACCAGACTACCAGTAGCCCACACCACCCCCAGCAATTAAAGCAACAGACGGTCGAGGATCAGGTCCGTAGGAGCCATCCCCGGAGAACTCAGCCACACTCCCCAAACTTTCTGGAACTTAGCCAGAGCACCCTTCTGCAGGAAAAATATATTTCTCCATGCGAAGGGTGGCGCCCAGTTGCTCCAGCCACATCCTACATGTGGGAGGATCCCTATCAATCCAGTGTCTAAGAATAAGCAGCCGAGCCTGAAACAGAGCTCACGCAGCTGCCTCACGTAGATATCTATTGTCTATAATGTGATCCAGTATACCCAAGAGGCAGTGCTTGGGATCCAATGGGATCACCAAGCCCAGAACTCTGTTTATAGTGGAAGTCACAGATGTCCAGTACCGATGCAGTTTCGGGCATCTCCATAACAAGTGTATTAAAACCCCCACATCCCTCTCACATCTATTGCACATATTGTCCTTACGGATACCCATAGCATGCAATTTCACCGGGGTATGATGCACTCGAAGGAGGATATACAACTGGGACACCTGATGGGAAACATTGAGCGAACATTTTCTAACTGACTCCAAGGCCTCCTCCCACTGCTCGGCAGGAATCTCCCCCACATCCCCACTCCACTGGTCACATGCCTTGCAAGGATACTTGTCCAGATATAAACCCAACAAGGCTGCGTAACAAGCAGATATAAAACCTTTAGTAGAAGTATATTGCTCCATAAGGAAAAATACCGGTGTGGAGGACAAACTGGAATGGGACAAGGAGGGCTGAACCCGCAATGCAAGCCAAAGCTGCAGGTAGTAGTACATAATAGTATTTGGCAGGGAGAATCTAAGTTGCAATTGCTCAAAGGACACTAGTGCCCCATTGAGCAAGATGTGTTTAATGGCAACCACCTTCCAGCCTGATCCAGTTTGTCCAACTCAGGGTACGTGCGATTATGCCAAATGGGGCTATAAGAAGTGTAGCCGGCGACTTGCTGTAGCTGCCTGGCCTTATCCCAGACTTGTGTGGACAATTTTTATTCAAGCGTGCCACTGTTTAGTCACCTGCTCGAATTACAAATTAGCGCATGTGGCACCATGCGATCTAATCGCCAGGGCTTCCCCCAACGGCTTGTAGATTCCCGTCTTAGTCGGGGGGCAAGAGCCTGCTTGCAAACTGACAAATTGCTTGCAGTGAAGTGGAGGGATACACAGAATGTTTTCGTTCTGACCTCCCTTCACGCAGACACGGTCCAAATTCCTACGGCAACTGGTGTTTTGGAGAAACCCCTCTGTGTGCACGACTATAACCTTAATATGGGAGGGGTGGACCTCAACGACCAGCTTTTGGCGCCGTACTTAGTTGCCCGGAAAGCCAGACGCTGGTACAAATAAAAGTGTCTGTGTATTTATTCTAATTGGCTTTGCTGAACGCTTTTGTGCTATACAAAGCATCAGGATGAACTGGATCCTTCCTACAATTCCAGGTTGAGATCATCAGGGCCTACCTGTATCCAGGAGGTGCCCCAGCCCAACTTCCCTTACCAGATGCAGTGAGCCGGCTGCATGAGAGGCATTTTCCTTATGCCATCCTGAGTACCCCTACCCTAAGACGCCCCCAAAAAAGATGTCGTGTCTGTAGCAGGCGCGGATTTAGGCGTGACACCAATTATTGTTGTCCCGACTGTCCTGGCCAACCTGGTCTCTGCATCGGGTAATGTTTCCATTGCTACCACACACTAGTGGAGTATTAGCGTAGGGTACAGCACAGTCTAGGACACACTTACACAGGGTTTGATGACTATCGTCATTTTAAGAGACCCTAAGCTGGAATGTTGCAGTTGAAAAAAGTGTAAAAAAAAAAGAAGTTACAAAAAAAAAAAAAAAAACACTACAAAAAAATATAAAATAAAAAAGCCATAAATAGTTGTCGTTTGAGTTATTTTTCTGTTCTTACTCTGCTCTTCTACTTCTATTCTTCCTACTTTTACTGTACTTTGTTACTGTTTTTCATTGGTAACCCATTTTTTACTTTTCAGGTACCAATGTAATCTTTTATTTCTATTCTATTGTTAACCAGTTTGCCTTGCAGGTACACTCATCAGCTGCCACACTGATTTTACATAGTCTGACACAAACAGCGTTTGCACTCAGCATATATGGAAATCTCTGATGGCAGCGCTGTAGGAGGGGATTATGTATACATGGTGTTCATGTATACGCATCATTAGAAAGTGGGTTGGATGTTTTGGGCGGCTAATGGTGGGTATACTACACATTTTCTGGCAGAATCTGTTTTCAGCCCACAGGCTGCATGAAAAAAAAAAAAAAAAAAAACCTACAATATATGCCAAACAAGGACCAGCAATCTACTGGTACGTTGCTGGACTGAGTGGTTATACGAGGATTATGCCTGCAGATTTAGGCATCTTGGTATTGTTTATTAACAGCCAGTGGTCGGCTTACATGTAAAAGTGATCCTAGTGGATAATTGGCCGCTAGACTGCATTTACAAGCAGTGGGAGGGAGTCCTGATTAGAAGAGTGGGTGATGTGTGGCTAAGATTGAGCATAAAATGCCAGGACAGTTCAAACACCCCCCAAATGACCCCTTTTTGGAAAGTAGACACCCAAAGCCATTTTATATTTTGCCTCAAGTCAGGAAAATTAAATTTTTTTTAAATTTTTTTTTACACAAAGTTGTCACTAAAATGATATATTGCTCACGCATGCCATGGGTATATGTGAAATGACACTCCAAAATACATTCTGCTGCGTCTCCTTAGTACAGGGATACCTCGTGAGACTTTTTGGGAGCCTAGCTGTGTACGGGACCCCAAAAACCAATTACATAGTTACATAGTTAGTGAGGTTGAAAAAAGACATCAGTCCATCCAGTTCAACCAATGATGTGTGTGTGTTTGCTGTTAACCGTACATTGTATACCCCTGTATGTTGTGGTCTTTAAGGTGCCCATCTATAGTTTTTTTAAACTATCAATGCTCCCTGCTGATACCACTGCTTGTGGAAGAGAATTCCACATCCTTACCGCTCTCACAGTGAAGAACACCTTACGTACTTTAATGTTAAATCGCCTTTCCTCTAGTTTTAGTGAGTGGCCAAGTGTCTTATTGTATTCCCTTTCTCTGAATAGTTTGTTAATTATGCTAGGGTCGCCAGTGCAGTATTTGTACATTGATATCATATCCCCCCTCAATCATCTCTTCTCCAGAGAGAATAAGTTCAGTGCTTGTAGTCTTTCCTCATAGCTGATGTCCTCCATTCCCCTAATTATTTTTCTCTGGACTCTTTCCAGTTCCAGCACATCCTTCCTGAGGACCGGTGCCCAGAACTGGACAGCATACTCCAGATGTGGCTGGACCAGAGTCTTGTAGAGTGGGAGAATCTCTTTATTTCTGGAGTGAATCCCCTTTTTTATGCATCTCAGTATTCTGTTGGCTTTGCTTGCAGCGGCTTGGCATTGCATGCCACTGCCAAGCCTGTTGTCTACCAGTACCCCCGGGTCCTTTTCCATCCTAGACTCATCCAGAGGTTCCCCCCCTAGTGACTAGCTTGCTTTCTGGTTTCTGGCACTCAAGTGCATTACTTTACATTTTTCAACATTAAACCTCATCTGCCATGTAGCTGCCCACCCCATTAATTTCAGGTCCGCGTGTAAGGTTTCCACATCCTGCATAGAAGATATTGGCATGCTTAGTTTAGTATCATCTGCAAATACTGAGATTGTACTAGATATCCCCTCCTCTAGATTATTTATGAATAAATTAAACAGGATTGGTCTAAGGACAGAACCCTGGGGGACCCCACTTTCCACACCCGCCCAATCTGAGTACTCCCCATTAATCACCACCCTCTGGACTCTCCCCTGGAGCCAGTTCTCTATCCAGGTACTCACCTTATGGTCCATACCTACCTTCCTTAGTTTGAACAGTAAGCGTTTGTGGGGAACGGTGTCAAAGGCCTTTGCAAAGTCCAGATACACCACATCCACAGGCTTTCCTTTATCACCACTTTCAGATTTTCTAATGGCGTAATTCACTTATTTTACTTCCTCACTACTGGTCACAGTTTCGGAGGCCCTGAAATTTCAAGATAGAACAAAACACCCCCCCCCCCAAATGACCCCATTTTGCAAAGTAGACACTCAAAGCTATTTACTGAGAGGCATGGTGAGTATATGGAATATTTTATATTTTGCCACAAGTTTCAGGAAAATTATTATTATTTGTTTTTTTACACAAAGTTGTCACTAAATGATATATTGCTCACACATGCCAGGGGTACATGTGAAATGTCACCCGAAAATACATTCTGCTGCTTCTCCTGAGTACGGGGATACCACATGTGTGAGACTTTGTGGCAGTCTAGCCTCGTACAGGACCCCGAAAACCAATTACCGCCTTTAGGCTTTCTAAGGGCGTAAATTGTTGATTTCACTCCTCACTACCTATCACAGTTTTGAAGGCCATGAAATGTCAAGATAGCACAAACCTCCCCTGCCCCCCCCCCCCAACTAACCCCTTTTCGAAAAGCAGACACCCCAGGGTATTTGCTAAGATGCATGGTGAGTATTTTGCAGCTCTCATTTGTTTTGGAAAATGAAGAGAAAAAAAAAAGGAAAATGCATTTTTTTCCCTCTTTTTTCAATTTAAAAAACTTTGTGACAAAAAGTGAGATCTGCAAAACACTCAACATGCCTCTCTGCAAATAGCTTAGGGTGTCTACTTTCCGAAAAGGGGTCATTGGGGGGGGGGGGGGGGGGTTGTGCTTTCTTGGCATTTCATGGCCTTTGAAACTGTGATAGGTAGTGAAGAATGAAATCAACAATTTACGCCCTTGGAAAGCCTGAAGGCGATGATGGTTTTTAGGGGTCCTGTACGCAGCTAGTCTGCCAATGTCTCACACATGGGGTATCCCCATACTCAGGAGAAGCAGCAGAATGTATTTTGGGGTGTCATTTCACATATACCCATGGCATGTGTGAGCAATATATCATTTAGTGACAACTTTGTGTTAAAAAAAAAAAAAAAAGTAAAAAATGTAATTTTCCCAAAACTTGTGGCAAAATATAAAATATTCCATGGACTCAACATGCCTCTCAGCAAATAGCTTGGGGTGTCTACTTTCCATAATGGGGTCATTTGGGGAGGTTTTGTGCTATCTTGACATTTCAGGGCTTCCAAAACCATGATAGGTAGTGAGAAAGTGCAATGAGAAATTTACGCCTTTTTTTTATCGAAATTTACCTCTGCTGTCTAAAAAGGTTGCTTTTCTGGTGGCGATCACTTCGGCTCCCAGAGTGTCGGAGTTGGCGGTGTTGTCCTGCCGTTCCCCTTAGCTGGTGGTTCATAGGGATAAGGTGGTCTTGCGACCTAATCCGTCCTTTCTGCCAAAGGTGGTTTCGGATTTTCACCTCAATGAGGACATCGTCTTGCCTTCGCTTGTGCGAACCCTAAGCGTCCAAAAGAGGTTGCTTTGCATTCTCTGGATGTTGTCAGGGCGATCAGGGTTTACCTGTCGTCGACTGAATCCTTTCGCAAGTCTGATTCTCTCTTTGTACTTCCTGAGGGTCCTCGGAAAGGGTATGGCTGCGTCTGCGGCAACCATTGCCAAATGGATCAGACAGACCATTGTACAGGCCTACTCGTTGCGAGAACGGGTTCTGCCATTCCCTGTCAAGGCGCATTCTACCAGGTCGGTGAGTGCGTCCTGGGCTTTCTGGCATCCGGCGGCCCAGGTGTGAAAGGCTGCGACTTGGTCGTCAGTGCACACCTTTTCCAAATTTTATAAAATTGATGTTCTGGCATCAGCTGCCTCTTTTGGCCGCAAAGTTCTCTGTGCGGCAGTGCCATAGGGGACTCTGGTTTGTACGGGTCCCTGGCTGTTGGGGTTGTTTTTCCCCTTGGTTATTTGTTTTCCTGGGTTGTTGCTCACGTTGAGCCCTTTTTTGTTACCCAGAAGGTTCCCTTGCTGTTCATGTAAGGTTCCTTTCTCTGATGTGGGTACTGCGTTGCTTTTCTGGCGGTTGCGTTGCCCGCCCCTCATGTCTACACTGCTTTGGGGCATCCCCATTAGTGAAGACTGTGTGAATGGGCGGCAACTGTCAGAGGACGTAAGAGAAAACGGAAATTTTGTAAAATCTTACCATAAAATTCCTTTCTCTGAGTCCTCCGACAGTCGCCGCCCCCGCCCCTCTTTGGGGGTTTTTTATACACTATCACAGCTTGCGACCAAACTGAATTGGGATGGCTATTGCAGGGGGGTATTGGACTAGAAGGACAGCCCCCATGGGTGTGACTATGTAGATAAATTGTTCGTTTACAAGTCTTATGCCTAGAAACTCCTGTGGAGAGGAAGCAATTCCCCATTAGTGAAGACTGTGTGAATGGGCGGGAACTGTCGGAGGACTCAGAGAAAGGAATTTTACGGTAAGATTTTACAAAAATTCCGTTTATTTTTTTTCGTCATTTTTCAAACACCTGTGACAAAAAAAAAAAATGTTAGAGGAGCTAAACATGCCTCTCAGGACATTCCTTAGGATGTCTACTTTCCATAAAGTGGTAATTTGGGGGAGGTTTGTACTGCCCTGCCATTTTAGCACTTCATGAAATGATAGGCAGTCGGAAAGTAAAAGCTGCATAAATTCCAGTATTTACACCATAGTTTGTAGACGCTATAACTTTTGCGCAAACCCAATAAAAATACGCTTATTGAGATTTTTGTCAAACACATGTAGCTAAAAATGGATTTTTGTAAAATCTTACCGTAAAATCCTTTTCTCTTAGCTCATTGACAGACGTAGTCCTCGGTGATACAGCACCTTCGGGTTATGTTGCCTCCACAGGAGCAGGACTAGACAGGAAATAAAAATGCTCTGGCCACACCCCAGGGGCAGTCCCCGAGGGTATATCCTCTCTCTCTCCGCCACAGCAAATCAGTTATGTCACAAAAGCAGTGCTTAGAGAATTTAACCCAACCCAACTCAAAAACAGAGGGGCGGGGACTACATCTGTCAATGAGCTAAGAGAAAAGGATTTTACGGTAAGATTTTACAAAAATCCATTTTTCTCTATCGCTCATTGACAGACGTAGTCCTCGGTGATACAGCACCTTCGGGAAGTCCCAGAGCAGTATCACAAATGAGGGGTGGGAAAATGGAAATCAAATCCCAATCTAGAAGGCCCAACCGGTGCCAACTAGATGTTTACAATGCTCATCCTTAATGATGAGACTCAACAAAAAGAAATTTTTCAAACAGAAAAAAACCCTCGAGGTAGACCACCGGTCTCCTCAAATTGCGGCCTGCAAAACCTTGCGGCCAAATGAGGCATCCGCCGATGCCATCACATCAATTTTATAAAATTTTGTAAAGGTATGTACCGACGACCAGGTGGCCGCCTTACATACCTGGACCACTGACGCCTGATGGCGAAAGGCCCAGGAAGTACTGAGCGCTCGAGTGGAGTGCGCCCTAACAGGGAACGGAGGACTCTGACCCTTAATAGAATAAGCCTGTACCACCGTCTGTCTAATCCATTTGGCAATAGTCGCGGCAGATGCAGGCAACCCCTTTCTGGGGCCATCCGTGATCACAAAAAGTGAATCTGTCTTACGGAATGATTCCGTAGCTTTCAGGTATACCCTGATTGCCCGAACCACATCCAAGGAATGCAACGCATGTTCCCGATGATGATTGGGCTGAGGACACAAGGAAGGTAGTACAATATCTTCATTCAGATGAAAATCTGAAACCACCTTAGGAAGAAAGGATGGCTTAGGATGAAGTACTACCTTATCCCTATGAATCACTAGGTATGGGGACTGGCATGATAATGCAGCCAGTTCTGACACCCTGCGAGCAGAAGTGATAGCCACCAAGAAGGCCACCTTCTGGGATAAAGTAAGCAAGGGAATCTCCCTGATGTTTTCAAAGGGAGGTTTCTGTAGAACCGACAAAACTAAATTAAGATCCCAGGGCGGTAAGGGCGCGCGGACTGGTGGAGCCAGGTGCCGCACCCCCTGGATGAAATTCCGCACCAAGGACTTGGTAGCTAAAGGTTTCTGAAAGAAGATAGGTAATGCTGAAACTTGACCCTTGATGGTGCTCAAGGCTAGTTTCTGCTCAACCCCTTTGCAAAAAAGCCAATATTCGAGTCACCGAATAGGTACGTGGAGGAAATCCTAAAGATTCGCACCACGCAATATAAGTCTTCCATGTGTGATAATAGACCTTGCTGGAAGTCGCTTTCCTTGCTTTAATAAGGGTAGGAATGACTGAAGCTGACAACCCTCTGTCCTTCAGTACTTGGGTCTCAATGGCCAGGCCATTAAAACCAGCGACTGTAAAGCACGATGGTAAATTGGTCCTTGAGACCACAGACATTCCCTGAGACGAAGTTCCCACGGAACGTCTGGGACTAGCATGTCCAAGTCAGCCAGGCCGGCTTGACGAGGCCAGCCTAGAATTTCTAGGACCACTGGCGCTGACTGGATCTGAACCAGGTGTCCCTAGAGCTATCTGGCCCCGACCATCCGAGAAAGTCTGGTCGTTTTCTGTTCCCACACATTTATCAGATACCTGATTCCTATCAGGAAGGGTGATCTTTTCTGGTTGAACCTCAGGGACCGAAGTCACCCGGCTAGAGGCTTCTTGGTCTGTCTGGTCAACCAGATCCGATTCCTGTGGGGAATAGAGACTAATCTTAGGAAAAGGTAAAGGAAAAGATCTATTCAGGGAACGGTGACTACCGCTCCCTGTAGTACTTAAATGTTGGAAGGGAAGAATCGCATCGGTAGTAGTAGTCGATGCTCGATCTAATGTCCTGAATACCGGTGAAAACGTTCCCCCACCCTCAACCCGGGTGGGGGCGCACCTTCAGGCTGTGTAATCCTTTGCTTCGGGTTTGGCTGAGTCGGTCCTGTTTGTCCGACCAGCCTTTCTTGAACCCTCCTGGAGGAGTCTTGCCTTTCCCGCTTGTTCCAGCCGGGCGTACAAACCCTTTATGGGCGGTAAAGAAAGGTCCTCGCTTGTTGCGAGGTCCCTTAGCTTTAGCAGCCTGTGGCAAGAAAGTGCTCTTGCCCCCAGTGGCATCCTTAATAATTTCATCTAGGGTGGCCCCAAATAGACGATTCCCCTGAAAGGGGAGATTCGTCAAGGTCTTTTTGGAACCTAGGTCAGCTGACCAGCATTTTAACCACAGCACACGTCTGAGGATTACCGCTGACATAGATGCATGCCCTAATAGGGGGGTAGCATCCAAGGCTGCGTCACAGACAAACTGTAGCCCTTGTATAATCTGTTCCATCAAATCAGATTTTCCCTGGGGGATATCTTTTCCCCTTAGGTCTTGGCGTACCAATCTCGCCCATTCCGTTAGTGTCTGGGAAACTAGACCAATAACAATTACTGGTCTAAATGCTGACCCTATCAGGGAGAAGATAGTGCGGGACTCCGCTTCCATCTTTCGATCCACCGGATCCTTAAAGGACGAAGTGTCCTCCACTGGGATAACCGTGGCTTTATTCAGCCTGGAAATAGGTGGATCCACCACTGGTGGTACCGTCCATTTCTTAATGAAGGATTCCTCAAATGGATAGCGTCTAGCAATACGCTTGGAAATCGTAAAGGTACGCTTAGAATGCTCCCATTCTCCTTTAATTTTATTACCAAAACACTTGGGTACAGGAAAAACCTTCACCGTTTTGATGGGCTTGTTAGTACCAAAGGGAATCTCTGTTTGTTGCCTCTGCCGGTAAAACCTCAAGTCTTAAGGTTTCCCGCACTGCCACAACTAGTGCGTCCACCAATGCTTCTTCCTGAATTATAGCGGGAGAAGGAACGTCCTCCTCACTGTCTGAGGGAGCTTTACCTGAGGTAACAGCCCTTGCAGAGGGACCTGCAGCTGCAGTGACCATCTCTGAATCTGAGTCAGAGGTGTCAGATAATATAGGGGTAGGCGGGGGTCGCTTCCTTGACCCCCGTCCCTGACAGGCTGCCTCCACCCGAGCCACCAAAGACTCCAAAACTGCTGTAAATGCATCCATACTCTGTGCACCGGCGGGTCCCGTGGCCCCCTCGAGGGAAACAGGTGGGGGAATTTGTGTGGCAGGGTCCATGATTATTCCAGTAACTTCCCGGATAATACAATTCAATTAAATAAAAAAACTTTTTTTTTTTTTCAGACCCCCAGCGCCACAAAAGCCCCTTAGTGTTACCTGCTAGGGATCCCTATCGATCGAGAGAGAGAGAGAGAGAGATAGACCCTCAGGCTCACCACTTGATGCTCAGAGTTTAACTGCAACAGGTTACAGCGCTGTCTTCACAAACAGGAAGTCTTTTGGCTGGCTGCCCAGGAAGAAAGGAGGCGGCTCCGCCCCTCTGCACGCCATCCGGCGCCTCCCCTAGCTCCACGAGGTGTTTGGATCACCTCAAACATGGCCGCCCCCATGCTGGAGACACGAGGCTACGCCAAAATGGCGGCTCGTGCGATCCAGCAAAAAAAATGGCGGCGGCCTGTACCGAATAGCGGCGTGCTGCAGAGCACACAACACCTTCTCTGCATGGGGATTTGGCGTGGTTGGCGGTACCGGCCCTGGCGGACCGCATGGCCTTTCGGAAGGCCTGCTATTGCTGGAGATTTGACTAGGAAGGCAGTCTACATGTCCGTGGCTTCTGACTGGTAGGTACTTTATTATTATCACAGTAAGATTCCCATACTGCCACTGATTACAATCTTTTTAACATGTATACAATTAGATTGTTAGCTCCCAAACCAAGCCTCCTGGCTTTTTGCACATAAAATCACACTCAAAGTAGGGGGATCTGTGCCATGTTATAGGATAGAGGGGGACTCTATCTTACCATACAGAGAGGGGCCCGCGTTCACCACAAGACCCGTCAGGGGAAAAGGGGGAACATACTACTCACCATACCGGAACCAGGCGGGCACCAACTCCTGACAGTACCCCTCTCCACCGGGACGGGAGGGCTGTCGACCAATACGGACGCCGTGACTCATGGTCCTTGGCGTTTCAGCGAGACGTTTAACTCGCGGGGTCAGTCCCCCAGTGGGACTATGTCGAGGCCGACCCAGCGCGGAGCTATGGCCTGCACGCGCTCGTAGGCTGAACTGGGGTGACCACCGGATCTCAACATCCAGCCCGTCGCCCAGTTCAGCTTTCTTGCTTGAAGATCTCACAGGAACACTGGAGAAAAAAGCTGTCTAAAAAATCTTTTTAAGAAAAAAAAATCTTGCCAGGACCGAAGATCCCAGCAAGGTATCTAGGTCCTTACTCCTGACTAGACAGAAAAAAACTGATTTGCTGTGGCGGAGAGAGAGAGGATATACCCTCGGGGACTGCCCCTGGGGTGTGGCCAGAGCATTTTTATTTCCTGTCTAGTCCTGCTCCTGTGGAGGCAACATAACCCGAAGGTGCTGTATCACCGAGGACTACGTCTGTCAATGAGCGATAGAGAAATACATTTTGGACAAAATTTAGTATATTGGATATTATTTAAAAGAAAGTAGAAAATGTAATTTTTTCTCAAAATTTTTGCTTTTCTTTTTATTAATATCGCAAAAAAATAAAGCGCAGAGGTAATCAAATACCACAAAAAGAAAGCTCTGTTTGTGGGGGAAAAAAAAGACGTAAATTTCGTTTGGGTACAGCATTGCATGACCGCGTAATTGTCAGATAAAGTCACGCAGTGCCAAGTTGAAAAAAGTGGCCTGGTCATTAAGCAGGAAAATCCTCCGCTCTGAAAGATAATAAATCTACCATTAAAATTATAGACTGATCATTTCTTTGTCAGTTGCCAAAATAACAAAATCAGCAGGGGCTCAAATACTTTTTTCCCCTCACTGTACATACTAGAAAGAGTACAGCTGGGGGATTCCATGATGAAGAAGGATCTGGGTGTTCTGGTAGCTCATAAACCTAACAGCATGCAATGCCAAGCTGCAGTTTCTAATGCTAGCAAAACATTTTTTGTATTATGAGGTATATAGACTTGGGAGAGGGAGAGGTGAGCATCTCCCCTGTATAAATCATTATTAAGACCTCATCTGAAATATGCAGTTCAGTTTTGGCCACAATTTCACAAAAAGGATATTGGGGAACTGGAGAAATGTCCAAGAAGGGCAACCAAACCAAAAGAGGCATGGGGGAGTGCAACTAGAAGACTTTTTTTTTTTTTTAAAGTTTGTGGTGGTGCACAAATCTGAAACAGAAAAAACCCCGTAAGTGAACAAAAAAACGTGCATGTAAAATACACACTAAAAAGTGAACTTAAGGGTGTGCTTTTAGTCCACCCCTGAAGGAGTAGGACTTCTACACTGATTCCCCTGGGGCGCAAGGCTCCTGACAGGGACTAAGGTTTACAATGGTCTGCCTAGCAGACCCCATTCTTCTAGGTCAGTCAAAGCGGACCATCAAATACTTGGTCGATGGGCTCTCCCAAAGTGAGACCCCAACAGGGGCAGATGAGGGCCACCCATACTCCCCCTAGGCATCAGGGCAAGCCTTGGGACTCGCATCCCTTTATCCAGTGAGAAGAAATGCACACAAAAGCAAAAGCAATGGGAATATATATATATAACTTACCGTTAGTTTACCGGTAACGGCTTTTCTGATGAGCCTTTCAGGACGGCCCAAACATGAGAGATGATAGGCTCCTCCTTCCAGAAACACAATCAATTAAACATAGTTAAAAGGCCCCACCCGTCCGGCGCCACACGAGGAAGGAGTGAAGGGCAGCGGCTCCGGCATAATCGGCCTACAAAATCCTTAAAACACCGCTGCAGAAGCCTCGGCGACCGGCCCCATCCACCTCAAGGCAAGCCGCTCTCACTGCCCGCACGAATGGACCGATTTGTGGTCCACACCGGGACCGGAGCCGCCACTCAGCCGCACCAGGACACATCGCAGCAGAGAGCGCCCTCCCCTCCAGGCAACATGGCCGCTGCTGAGCCTATGGATGGCGCGGTCTCCCCCTCCATGTCGGCTCCACGTCCTGACACCGCGGAGGATGCTCAATGCCACAAGATGGCCCAGGCAGTAGCCGCAATTCTGTCTCCCACTATAGCGGAGGCTGTGGAGAAGGCGGTGGTGGCGGGAATTGCTCAGCTCCGCAAGGACATTGCAGACCAAGCCAAACGCCTCACAGAGGTGGAGCACAGAGTTTCTGATATTGAGGATGAGCTCCAATCGTCCTTCACCAAGGAAGCCAAACTTGCCCAGACACAACATTATATCCTTGACAAGCTGGATGACCTTGAGAACAGGTCAAGAAGGAATAACCTAAGAATTATCGGGCTACCTGAATCCGTCAACACCGGCATGTTCACGGAGGTATGCGACACTCAGATACCACGCGCTCTGGGCATAACCGCCAAATGCACGATAGAACGGGCACACCGTCTGGGTGCCCCCTCTAATGATCGCAAGACCCCCCGCCCGGTTATCGTACGATACCTCAACTACTCAGACAGACTGGCTATCCTCAAGTCTTTCAAAAGTGCTAAGTCACTTGTTCTGGATGGTCACAAGCTGCTATTGTTTGCCGACTACTCCCAAGAAGTCGCCCGACGGCGCAAAGCTTTCCAGCCTTCCTGTAATGCATTGTACCACAAAGGCATAAAATTCACACTGGCCTACCCCGCTATCCTGCGGTTCACTGACCAATTTGGAGAAGCGCTATCGTTCTCCCATCCTGATGAGGCGGCGGATTACATCAAATCTCGTCTGCACCTAAACTTGGACACTCCTGCCGCTCCCTCCCTATCCCCCTCAACTAGAGACCTCCTGAGCCCTAGAAGAGACTCGCCTAAAAGGCCCCGGGTGTCCTACAACTCTCGCCAGGGCAGATCACGCTGAATCGCACTCACGGTTCATTCCATCTCCCCACATGGGTTTGCTATCAGGGGCTAAGTAGTTCACATAGGTCTGGTATGTTAGACATGTTCTTGTCACTCTGGTCACTGGTTTGCTCTCGAATTGTTAAGATGTGTTAACATTTGCTCTTTTCCCAGCCTTATCGGAGCACTGGTCCTCTCGCTATAGGTGAAAGGTTATCGTATCATTGTGTCCTCCGTGTACATTTCTCCCTGGGAGCGACTCCACCATTTCTCCGATGGCGAGCGGTATCAGCCTTACTGCCGGTAACGCTGCAGGTCACGTGAGTTTCATGTGGAAAAAAGAGAAGTCCATGCTTCTACTTCTGTATGTTATGATATATTGCTATGCACTATGTTGTTTATGGTTTACTCCTGTCTCAGATCTTGTAGGCCGGGTTAGTGCCATATCCATACTCACCTCACCAGGGTCCTGGTATGTCACCTCTAAGTCTATCTTTACCGCCACATGCAGCCGGTGGCTTTCCCTTTCCCCCTCCGTCACCACAGCACCCCATTCTGTAAAATCTCTTCCCCATGATCCCCCTTGATCTCCGGATAGTTTCATGGAATGTCAAGGGTCTCCGTTCGCCTAACAAGCGCATGGCCATCCTTAGAAAGTTAAAACGTCTTAACGCCGACATCGCTATGCTGCAGGAAACGCACCTCTCCTCAGCCGACATTGGCCGTATGCGTAAACTTTGGGTGGGCCGGGTATTTAGCTCGGCAGCGCCCAAAGGCAAAGCTGGGGTCCTCATACTGATTCACAAACGCCTTACGCATGATTGCACCCCCCTATACACTGATGACCAGGGCAGGATACAGATTCTTAAATTGACCCATGGCCCTAAGGACATCATCCTGTCCAATGTGTATGCTCCCACACCTCCGACGCACTCGTTTTTCCACACCCTCACAGGCATTCTGGCCCCATATGCCCACCTCCCCCTGTTGGTCGGAGGTGACTTTAATGTGGTCATGAATCCTACGGAAGACAGGACGCTGAAACCGCCCGCAGGCGTTCCCACCACCCATTCCACAGGTTACACGCTGTCGGAGTTTGCTGACAGTTTACATTTGACTGATGTGTGGCGACTAGCCCACCCCACAGATAGGGAGTATACCTTTTACTCCACCCCCCATGGTACGTTCTCCCGCATAGATTATTTCCTTTGTACTGCACAACTCCTTCCTACATTGCACGACCCCTCGATCTCTGACCATTCTCCCCTCATGGTAGACCTGGCCATGGCAGACTCACCTTCTGCCCGTAAACCTTGGAGGTTCCCATCCTACCTTGCCAATAATGCTGAACTCCTATCGATCCTGACCAGCACTTGGGAAGACTTTTTGCGTGACAATGAATCCCATTCCTCTGACCCTATCTTGCTATGGGAGACCGGAAAGGCTGTCCTTAGGGGCAGAATCATCGCTTTTGCATCGGCATACAAGCGGAATGCGGAGGCAAAATACCGGACTGCTAGCGCCCTTTTGCGCTCGGCCCACTCTGATCTCCTGCAGCAAGATACTCCCGCCCACAGAGCCCAGTGGAAGGAAGCGAAGCGGTGTTTTGACGAGTGGGCATTGGCACACGAACAGTTTCATCGCTCTGTACTAGACTTACAATACCATAAATTTGGCAATAAGTCCGTCAAACTCCTAGCACGACTGTGCAGGGGCCCCTTCACCCCGACCCATATCACCTCCCTCAAAGACCAGTCTGGGGTCCTAAACGACACCCCTAAAGGGGTCAACTCGATCATGCAACAGTTCTACGCTAAACTGTATGGCCCTGACCCGATAAGATGTCACTGAAGCCAATAAATTCCTGGAGGAGGTTCATCTCCCCCGGGTCACGTCAGACCAACTTTCAGCCCTGAACGCTCCTCTCACCCCCGAGGAGGTAACGTCTTCCATTGCCTCTCTGTCCCCTGGTAAGGCTCCTGGCCCGGACGGGTATACGTCCGAATTTTACAAACTGTCCAAGTCCTTGCTCTCCCCCATACTGACTAATGTCTTCCAACATATCCTGGATGGAGGGAGGTACATGCCCACGGGATCGCAGGCCTTCATAAAGCTCATCCCGAAACCTGGTAAGGATGCTACGGATTTAGGCTCCTACCGTCCGATCTCGCTGATCAATCTAGACGCCAAGCTCCTTTCGAAAATTATAGCCTCTAGACTGGCCGTGATCATGCCATCTCTCCTCCATCCATCCCAGGCGGGCTTCACCAAGGCTTCACTTTCAGCGACCTCCAACATACGCAAAGTCTTAGCAGTATTGGCACAAGCTCAAGCTGACCCCCTCCAAAAATCATGCCATTATCACGTTAGACGCCGAGAAGGCATTCGATAATGTTAGCTTCCAGTGGCTACGCCTGGCCCTCCAAAAATTCGGCTTCTTGGGCCCCTTCCTCCATCTCATATCGGCGATGTATGCCTCCCCCACGGCTAATGTAGTCACTTCAAATATTGTATCGGATCCCATCCCCCTGCACAAAGGCACCAGGCAGGGCTGTCCCCTCTCCCCACTTTTATTTAATCTAGCTCTAGAGCCCCTTTCCAGACATTTGTCCTTCACGTCCCCTTTGACGGGCATTCGGATTGGTCGGGAGGAAATTAAAATCAACCTTATTCGCAGATGATATTCTGCTGTTTACCGCTGATCCGGAGCGGGACATGCACCATGTCAAGGACATCTGACAGGTTTAAATTATGCTCAGGTCTGCGTATCAACTATACGAAGAGTGAAATTCTTCCTCTTGGCCAATCGTGCTCTCTAGAGTGGATGGCGAATTCCCCCTTTGCCATTGCCAAAGACAGTATTAAATACCTAGGCGTTCGAATAGGTAAATCCCCTGCCTCCCTGTATCAATTAAACTATGCCCCGCTGATAACCAAATTAGCTGTAGAACTAGACAATTGGGTCTCCCTTCCGCTGTCTCTCCTTGGCAGATGCCATCTCTTTAAAATGGTCACGTTCCCCAAACTGTTGTATCTTATGCAGACACTTCCCCTGCTTATCAAACACACTGATATTAACACCTTACACAAATCCCTTTCCAGATTCCTGTGGAAAACTAGAAGCTCAAGGATCTCCCTCCCCAAACTATACCCCCCCCCCCCAAGTACCTTGGGGGCGCAAATTTACCCGATATTAGACTATACAACAACTTATCTTGCTTGCCGAGAGTGGGTATGGATTGGCTAAAGGGGTCCTCTAGGTTTTCAAATTTTTCTTTGGAATCCCAAATCCCAGTTCCTTTCTCGCTAGCGGGGCTCCTGCATAGCAAATTAAAGGATCTCCCCCCAAATCTCAAGCAGCATATCTTGTTCCGAGATACTCTTGTGGCTTGGAGGGAAATTAGGAAAAAGTTGGGTCTACCGCAACACATATCCCACCATCTTCCTATCGCGGGAAACCCATCCTTGAGCACAATGAACATAGAAAGGGTTTACTCAACCTGGGCTCAGGAAGGACTACTGACTTTTGCACAATTATTTGACTCCTCAACGGGAGCACCTCTCCCCTTCCAGGATCTCCAAAGTCGTTACAAGATTCCTGCTCATCATTTCCTATATATTAATCAGGTCACTTCCCATGCCATGGAACTGTGTAGGGACAGGTCTAAAAGATTCATGCCTTCCATCTTGGACACCATCCTATCTGTGGAAAACCCCAAACTTGCTCACATCTACCGCCCTCTTCAGGCCACAATACTGGACACTCGCACGGACTTCGCCAAATCTTCCTGGGACAAGTCCTTGAAAATTCCTGGCTCCAAACAGCTCCTGATAGCGGGGTATATCACCACATGTGCCTTCAACACCAACAAATTCTGGAGGGAGCAGCAACTGAAAATACTCCACCATGCCTATTCTCCTTTTTCATCCTCTCCCCAGCATGTTCCCTTCCAGGGGTGCTCTTGGTGCTCAGCGCACCGCCCTACGTTGCATCACAGGCTGTGGAGCTGCCCAATTGTGTCACCCTTCTGGGACAGTGTGGAACTTTTGATACACAAGGTCACGGGCCTCCCTCCCACGAAAAACCCCCTCTCACTGCCGTTTGGTCTCCTGGACAATATACCTCCGCTTGCTTACATTACGCATGACAAAACCCAGGCGTCCATATTGGTCGCCCACAAAGCCTGGATCTCCACGTGCCTAATGCTCGCCCGTAGGACCATTCTCAGACATTGGGTATCCCCCTCCCCCCCCACTGTGAATGAACTTCAGTCGGACTTGGATAACCTGCTCACCAAGGATAGACTGGACCTAACTGTATTCAAGTCCAACCCACCTAAGTTTTGGAGGAAATGGCAGGCGTACCTGGAGCGTTATCACCCAAACTTTTCTATGCCCCCTATAAACACCCGAAGGCTGACACAGATCGATAGCTCACCCCCTTGACTCCCACCTTTCTGTACCCCCCCTTCTCCCGGACTCTGTATATGGTTCTACATTGCCCTCTACTACCACTACCTACTGCAAGATCATTTGGTTATCCCTAACCCCCTCCTCCCCCCCCTCTGGCTGTAATTGACTATTATTCGTATGTGATATACCTGGAGGGCTCATTGATACTGCTATGTTTGCTAACCTGGTCACCCCTCCCCCCCCCCCCCCCCATTTTCTCATCCTTCTCTCCAAGCTACTGTTCCTATTGCTCGATCCCATCTGGCTCTCCTCTCCCCTCAGGACGTTCGTCCTGCTCTCCCCTTTCCCTCCACTCCCTCCCTTTCCCCCCCCCTCCCTGTCTGTGCTGACATAAGTATTGGCCCCCAGTCACACTGGTCCCTCTGCTTTGAGTTCAATTGCAAGGGCCCTGCCCCCACCCACTGTATACTGACCATGCCTTAATTTTGTACTTATATTCTTGTGTTTGAGTGGATTGTTTGCATAATTTGTTAATGCTGAAAACTCAAATATTTCTTTAAAAAAAAAAAAAAAAAAAAAGGCCCCACCCTTCCCTCTGCCCCTCAGTTGTAAAACAGTATCTTCCACAACCAATTTCTCAAGGGAAGTGTTCAAATTAATCCCATAGGTACTTACCCCTTAATTTGTTTGCACCCTTTTAATAGGGCGGGTAGGCCGGCCGTCCTGGAAGGCTCATCAGAAAAGCAGTTACCGGTAAACTAACGGTAAGTTTTCTCTAATCGCCTTCCAGGACGGCCCAAAAATTAGAGGATACTAGATTACCCCTGGCCTACCTTAGGGTGGGACTACTGCCTTTAAAGACCTTCCGTCCAAAGGTTAGGTCCTGTTGAGACAGTACTTCTATCCTGTAGTGTTTCAGGAAAATGTCGTGGCTGGACCAAGTGGCTGCCTTGCAGATCTGTTCCCAAGATGCTCCTGCTTTCTCGGCCCAGGATGTTGCTAGGGCTCTTGTAGAATGCGCTTTTATTTTAATAGGAGCAGGGATACCTGATGCCTCATAAGCAGTGGTAATTGCCTGCCTGATCCATCTAGATACTGAAGGCTTAGAGGCCTGCAACCCTTTCCTAGGTCCAGTGTGAAGAACTAAAAGATGGTTTGACCTCCTAAAGGGTCTTGTCCTATCTAAATAGGTGAGCAAAGCTCTTCTTACATCAATGCAGTGGAAACTTTTTTCCCTACTGTTCTTTGGGTTATCACAGAAGGAAGGCAGGTTTATCTCCTGTGTTCTGTGAAAAGGAGATGCTACCTTTGGTAGATACAGAGGATCTGGTCTTAAGACTATCCTGTCTGGAAATACTACCATAAATGGTTCTTTGATAGAGAGAGCTTGGAGGTCTCCTACTCTTCTAGCTGTAGTGATGGCCAGTAAGAACGTCAATTTTAGGGACAACATTTTAAGGGAAATCTCTTCCAATGGTTCGAAGGGAACCCTAGATAACGCCTCTAGGACCCTTGTCAGGTCCCAAGGTGGGAACCTGTCCTTTACAATAGGAGTAACCCTTTGTCTGGCTAACAGAAATCTTTTTATTAGTGGCTCTTTCGCCAGAGAGCCGCCACTTGTACCCTAAGGGTGTTAATGGCCACACCCTTATCCACCCCATCCTGTAGAAACTCTAGGATTACAGGGGTAGAGGAGGAGGTAAAACCGTTTTGCCTACCGCAGGTACAAAAACTTTTCCATACCTTAGTGTAGATCTTTTTTGTAACAGGTTTCCTGCTCAACAGGAGAGTATCTACCACTCTCTGTGAGCAACCTTTTGAAATTAGGAGCTGTCTTTCAGTAGCCAAGCTGCTAACTGAAAAAATTCTGGGTTTGGACACAGAACCGGACCCTGTGACAGTAGGCTTTGAGAAACTGGAAGGCGCCATGGGCAAGCCACTGCCATGGCCTGCATTGTAGCAAACCAAGGCCTCCTTGGCCACCAAGGAGCAATTAAAAATCAACCGAAGATCCCCTGATTAGTTTAATTTTTGAAGGACTCTCAGGATCAACATCAGAGGGGGGAAGGCATATGCCAGGTTGAATTGCCAAGGTTGGGCTAGTGCACCCAACCCTGTCATCCCTCTGGTCCGAGTAAGGGAGAAGAATTTTTCCACCTTCTTGTTCTGCGCTGTGGCAAACAGGTCTATTTCTGGGGTTCCAAATCTCTGAATCATCATTTGAAAGACTCTGGGATCTAACTCCCACTCTCCCTCTTGAATAAGATGACGACTGAGGAAGTCTGCTTGTAGGTTGTTTTTCCCCCTGATGTGGACTGCTACCAGGGAGACTACCCTTTCCTCGGCCCAACTCAGGATTGCAGTAGTCAAATCCAAGAGAGGTCTGGATCTGGTTCCTCCTTGCCTGTTCAGATATACCACTGTTGTAGTATTGTCTGAAAGGACGAGAACTTCTCTGTTGAGGATGTTTTCCCTGAAGGCTTTCAAGGCCTCTCCCACTGCCTTCAACTCCCTGAAATTTGAGGAGGCTTGAGCTGTTCCATAGTCCCAAATCCCTTTTGTCTGGGCTCCCTCCATGTGGGCTCCCCACCCCTTTGTACTGGCATCCGTGGTAATCTCTATAGGATTCCACTGTCCCCAGAATCTGCCCTTCCCCAAGTTGGTTTGGTCTTTCCACCATATCAGGGATGCCTGTACTTGTGGAGTGAGGAGGACGTGCTCATCTAAAGACTCTGTTTTCTGTCCCAAGATGACAGATGGTATAACAGAAGTTCCCTTGCGTGCAGTTGACAAAGATATATTGTTTTACCTATTTATTGTGGTATTCATTCAATCTCCAGCCAATAGCACCAACCTCATACAAAGTCCCGCAGGCCATTTTCTCTGTGTGTATATGTAATTTGGGATGGAGGCGTGCTTGGGCGGGAACCAGACCATTGCCCTCTTTGCTTACGATTTAGGGTGGAAGACACCCACAAGTGCCCATTTAATGGTCTGGTTCTTTTCCCTGGCTGGATATTCTACCCTGGTGTTTTATCCCCCTGGTTTTCTTTAATTGAACATTTTCCAATATACTCATCAATACCCATAGGCAATTTTATTTTATATTTTATATTTCCCTATGTGTGAATTGTTCACACTGATGCTACATCCCCTTTGGGCTGTTGGGCTCTTGTGCTTGTAGGCGACGGCTGTCCTGACTCCGGGAGCTGCGATGTGTAAAGAGGGAGGCTCCGCCCCCTTGCTGTCCCCGCTCCTCCCCCATCTGGGACGAGCAGGTCCACCCTCACATCGGCGTCATGCTGCACCTCTGACGTCGCCCGTCAGTGCCCCCACTGACGCCGCTACGTCAATTGCGTGCCCTACAACTGCGGGAGGGGGGGGGAGGTCCGCCTTCAGCGTTCCTTCCTCCACGAGGTCACGGATGTTTCCTGCCTGGACCCGCCATTGCCCGCTCAACATGACGTTAGGATCCCAGGCGCATCAGCCAGCTTCGGGGATACATGGTAGGTTGGACACCAGATCCTCAGTCTCTCCTTTCTTCATCATCTAACCTTCCCCTTGGCATCCTCCTTCTTTGGGTTAGCACCGTGTCATTCACCATTCCTCCCCCCCTCTCCAGGCAACCTGCCACCCTACGAGGTCACCTCTTTTCCACCCCTGCACACCCACTCTCACTCTATGCAATTTGCATTTTCCTCACACCCACTTTTTTCTCTCACCTAGCTTGTATCCTTCTTACTTTTCACACTAGCTCTTTTTCATCCCACCTTTATCTCACACCATTGACAGCACTATGCTATATCATTATTTTTTCTTTTCCTTTTACACACACAACAGATTTGGAAGGTCCATTTCCCCATCATTCTCTCACCACCCACCTACCGCGGACCCCCCTTCTCTGGCTGCTCTCCATGGGACCCTTCAGCTCCCAGGTCAGGCTTCGGTCCGCCACCATTAAACGGGAATCCAATTTCCATTTAGTTTGATCAACCTGTGAGTAATTTATACTCCTTTGTAACATCATCAATCCCTTTTGATTTGTATACTTTAGCCTTACATCCTCCTATACATACTCAAACTTATTGTTCTTTTGTAGATACATTCAAATACATAGATCTCTGAAGAAGGGAGATGTAGCTCCCGAAACGCGTCAGTTCAATATGTATCAAAATCTACCATCATGGAACTACTATTACTGCATCTAGGCTATTATCCAAACCAAGTGGTTACACCAGGATACCTATCAGCGTTTAATATTGTACATGTTATTACACTATGCTATTACGGCCATTGAGCTATGCGATATTTTTTACATGCTATCATTATTCGCTAAACTTGTCTATACAATGTAATAAAATTATATATTGTTTTACCTATTTATTGTGGTATTCATTCAATCTCCAGCCAATAGCACCAACCTTATACAAAGTCCCGCGGGCCATTTTTTCTGTGTGTACTTGCGTGTAGTTGTGCCCACACCAGAGCTGGTATACTGGCTGTCATAAGCCCCAATACTCTTAGAACCTCTCTCCTGGAACAGGATGGGGAGTCTACCAGTGTCTGGACAGCGGTACTTTTTCCCTTTTTTCTTGGGGCAAAAACCGCTTTTGAGCCCTGGAGTCTACTTGGAAACCCAGAAAATTCCGCATCTGGGAAGGTACCAAGGCTGATTTCTTCAGGTTGATGAGCCATCCCAGACTATCCAGAAAGACTATCACCCGGTGGGTATCTAGGTTTACCTGGGTCTCTGATTTTCCAAAAATCAGTAGGTCGTCCAAGTAAGGGATCAGGGCAATCCCTAACAGGTGTAGGTGAGCCACTGCCTCCGCAAGAACCTTTGTGAAGATCCTTGGACTGGCGGCCAGTCTGAACGGTAGTGCCCTGAACTGTCAATGTGTCGTCTTTCCTTTGGTTTCTATAGCAAATCTCAGGAACTTCTGATGTTATGGATGGATGGGAACATGCAGATAAGCATCTCTGAGATCCAAGGTGGTCATGAAGACGTCTTTTAATAAGTTCTTCCGTACCGAATAAATTGTTTCCATCGAAAATGTTTTGTACGTCAGGAACCTGTTGAGCTTTTTTAGGTTTATTATTAGGCGGAACTTGCCTGATGTCTTTGGGACCACAAACACATGGGAGTCGAACCCTTGAAGATGTTGATCTTCTGGAACCGGAATTATTACTAGCTGCTCTGCCAGTTCTTGAATTCCTTGTAGTAGGGCTTCTTTTGTTTGTGGTTTCTTGGGGATTTGGGTCAGGGTTATTGTAATAGGAGGAATTGAAGTGAATTGAAGGCGATAACCTTCTTGAATGAGGGTGTAAATATATGAGGAGACTGAAATTTCTTTCCACTGGGTGAGAAATTGATTCAGTCTGCCCCCCACCTTGATGCTGGCGTCACTTGTTGTCTCTAGAGCCTGCAGTGGAGGGAAAGAGCAAACTGTTCCTTTGTCTTCCCTTCCTGAAACCCCATCTTTTGTTAGGTTCCCTTTTACGTCTATTTTGACTTTGTTCCTGGTGGCCTCGAAAAAATTTCCTGGGAACTTCCTTCCTCTTCACCAGAAATTTCTTCCCCTAAGACCTCGTCTAAACCAGATCCAAAGAGCAGAGATTCCTCAAAAGGCAAGGCGCAAAGCTTTGTTTTTGAGGCAAGGTCCCCCTCCCATTCTTTTAGCCAAATGGCTCTTCTGGCTGAATTTAAGAGGGCACCTGTTTTTGCAGAGGCTACGACAGACTCCACTGCTGCATCAGCCAAGTAAGCTACTGCTTTCCCTATTAGTGAAAGGGAATCCTGTAGGTCTTGGGTTTTTTCCTGTGGTAAGTTTTTTTTCAGTCTGTCAAGCCAACAGAAAGTATTCCTTGCCACACAAGAGGCAGCTAGTGCTGGAGCCATAGTAGAAGCATTCGCCTCCCAGGCCTTCCTCAGAAGGGACTCCGCTTTCCTATTCATGACATCCTTAATACTGCCTGTATCAGCAAAGGAGAGGTCAGACTTTTTGGTCACTTGTGCCAAAGGTGCATCTAGTTTAGGACTTTTTATCAACTGTTCGATATCCTCTTCTTTAAAGGGAAATCTGCGCTTCCAGGACACTGGTCTGCTAAAAACTTAGTCTCTGGTCGCTGCCATTGTTGGAGAACCAACCCTTTTAGAGATTGGTGGATGGGAAAAACTCTAGAAGGAGTCTTACCCAGACCCTTATAGAGTCAATCCTGGGCTGAGGTCCCTTTTGGCAAATCGGGTATCTCTTCAGAAGCATACACTGCTTGAAGGAGCCCTTGCATGTTATCCAGCCCAAACAGATTTCTGGATGGTTCCGTCTCCTCTGCTTCCTCTGAGTCCCATTCTCCTTCTCCCTCTGAGCTGGATTGGGAGGCTGAGAGGTCTCTATCCTCTTCCTCCTGTCTACTCCTCTGTAACCCTGAAGGTAGACTTTGAGAAAGTGACTGGCTGGCCTGTCCTGGCCTAACAGAAAGGCTCTCCTGTGAGGAGGTACCCTCCCCTGCAGGAGATACTGTGGATCCAGAATTTCCCAAGGAGGATTTCACAGTCTGGATTGTCGTCAGCCTTTCTTCTTGGACCGTCTTTATGAAATCCTTCATCAGGGCTGACGATTCTTTCCCTGCTAGCTTATAGATACATTTGTAGCAGAAAGGTTTTGTGTGGGAGCTAGGTAATCTGTCTGCACAATTACCACACTTTTTTGAGGCAACAGAACCTAACAATACAGGTGAAGCAGTAGAGGTTTCCTGAGCACCGCTCTGGGACTCTGGAAGACAGGATACAACATCAATTAGTATCACTCTTCCAAGATTTTTTGAAAAATATGAGGACCATAGAAAGGACACTTAATCAGTCCGACTATGGACAGGGAGAGGGAACATCAAGCATTTCCTTCAGAAAAAAGACATCAGCAGACTTTTAGAAGACAGTTTGCCTAAATCAAATGCACTGCAGCACTTACCTGGGTCCAACCTGGGTTTGGCTGCCGTTGCTTGGCCCAGCACTTCTTCCTTCCCGGGTGGGTGAGTAGAAGGCTTCATCTCCCTGGCAGCTGTCCGAGCTCCTGTGGCCTAGGAGTCTGCACTACCGCGTGATAGCAGTTCCGGCGTCTCCTCCACCTTCCTCTTCCGCATTGTGACAGGAACGGACGTCACCGGATGCTGCCGAGCTCCTTCCGCTCCAATAGCGAGGCTTGACGCGCCCGCGTCTGACGTCACCTTCAGCTGGAAAATTGAATCAGAGTCCTGTGGAGGAGAGCTGCTGGCGCCGGGACACGGAAAATAACCTAGAGGGTCACCTGGGTGACCGACGGTTTTACCGATGCAGGGAGCGACCTGTGAGAAACCCCGGAGGGGTGGCAGGTAGAGCTCTACTCTCAATGGCTTTGCTGAACCTGGCTCACAGGGGGACCATAGGACTACAAAAGTCTGCAGGTCAGTGAAAATAACAAATGTTTCGTAGGAAGAAACACAATCTAAACTGAGGGTCAGAGGGAAGGGTGGGGCCTTTTAACTAGGTTTAATTGATTGTGTTTCTGGTAGGAGGAGCCTATCATCTCTCATGTTTGGGCCGTCCTGGAAGGCGATTAGAGAAATTATATATATATATATATATATATATATATATATATATATATGTGGCAGTGCAATTGTGGACAAAAATTGTTCCCGGACTTAAGAGGCACAGTAGAAAAGAGAAGCATTTAGTGACTGTGACCAATGTGCCTTTTCACACAGTGAGTGGGGTCCCACACCTCATTGGTTACCAAGCACAGCCCTAGGGCGACCACTCCCCGGGGGCACTGACACCGTAGACCTTCTGCCTTGCCAGACAAGGTAGAACGTTCAAATCAGGAGGTAATGTGCTCTTTCAACTTTCCAGGGGGAATTACTCCCATGCCCCAACTGTCTGTGGGTGCCCCCGTTTCTGTTCCAGCTGGTAGTAACCTTCCAAGCCCCCACCACTCTTAGCAGAGATTCATAGCCATACATTCCAACCTTGGTCAGGCCAGAATGGCAGCACAGAACCTCCACTAGATCACTGATAAGAACAAATACTACACTTGATTTTAGCCAAAAGGCTGAGCTGAACTGAATGTATTCTTTCTTGAGAAGAGGCAATTAAAAGGGGGGGGGGGGTAGAGATGATCAACATGTATAACTACAAAAGTAGTCCATATAGTGAACTTGGGAGTTATTCACTTTCAGGTAATTACAGAGGACAAGGTGGCACTTTTTACATCTGGAGGAAAAGAGATTTAACCTTCACATACGGACAATGTTTCTTTAAGTGAAAAAGATCTAGCCATGATTAAAAGCACTCATCACTGCCTGCAAGGTTGGAATGGCACAGTTATCACAAGTGATGCTGAAAATCCAAAGCATTTCTTGCGATTGAGCTATTGCCACTCTACCAGTGGTTACTCTATTGCTCGGTTATAAATTGATCAGATCTTAATTTGTGGTAATGGTCCTAAATAAAAATAAAATCGAACACATATGGATCACTAGGTTTCCTCTTTTTTATCTTTTTATTTCAATGAACAGAAAAGTATGTAAATAGTCCCTCACTGGCTTGTCAGATAGCCTTGCAATAGTCCTTGTATGCGAGACAATATAATTTCATTAGTGCTACTACAGTTATCTGGTCCATAGGGAGGGTCAATACTTAATACTCCAGCCACACGCAATGTCCTCAGGGAGTCCCCTTGTACAGTAACAGGAATATTGTTTTGCTCCAGCCAACTTTTCAAGCTCTGTTTTCTTGTCTCCAGATCCTCACTGGAGTGTAAACTGGTTTCATGAAGGTTGAAAACATGTGAAAGTCTATTTTTAATGATGTCATCTGCTTCATTGATTGTCTCTACTTTTTGTATGGCATGCCCCATTACCACCCGAACAAGTGTTTTCTGGGCTTCTTCAAAACTTGCCAGGACAACACTGGAAAAAAAAATAAAATAAAAAGTGTAAAAGAAAGCAGTTAATGTACAAGACAGCCACGCTAAAGCTTAAAGACATATGTACTCAATTTTTTTTTTTGAAAAATTTCTACATGGGAATTACCTAAAACTTGATCTGTTTTACAAGCAGATAAAGACCCAGTTACCTTCTTAATGTATTTGATGAAAATGATCCAAAGTTGTTTGCAAGTGGCAGGAATAAATGAACCTCTCAGTAACCTCAGTTCATTTGAAGAGAAACCGAATGCAAGGTGTGTCAATCAATGGGGTTTATAAGTGAAGTGTAGATGGCCTTGAATTATTTAATCCCATCCTGCCCATAATCAGTTTATTTCCCCAGCATGATGCTCTGTGTTGGGACCATGTGGGGAGCTTGGGTGATGTCATCACGTATATATGAATCAGGAAGTAACTGGGATAAAACGGCCATTGATGAACCACTTTGTACTGTATTACTATGCTTTATTGCTTGGATGCACTGGGATTAGGTGCACCATATAATGGGAGTAAATTTCGACTGGAAATTGGTTTTAACCACTTGCCGACCAGTCACGTTGACTGTACTGCGGCTAAGTGGCTCGTTATCATCTGGCTACGTAGACCTACGTCACCAGACATTCCCCTCTCTCGGCGGCGCGCTCCCGCTGTATTCACTTACAGCGGGAGTCGGGCCAGGGGAGGAGCTGCTCTTCCCCGATCGTTGGGGATCGAGTGTGGAAATCCGCCCGCTTGTGTAAACAAAGCGGGCGGATCTCCTAAGTGACAGGCAGGGTCAGATTCCAGGGTTCAGCATACCTGAACCTGCGATCTGTCCCTGTGTCACTCAGTCACCTCCCCCCACACACGTTAGTAAGCACCAGGCATGCATTAACCCCTCCCTCTCGAATAAAAATTAACCCCTTCCCTGCCAGTGTCATTTTTACAGTAACAGTGCATATGTATAGCACTGATTACTGTAGTAATGTCACTGGTACCCCCAAGTGTCAAAAATATCAGTCAAAAATGTCAGTCAAGGGTTCGATCTGTCCGCTGAAATGTCGCAGTCCCTCAAAAAAAAAAAAAACACACCAAAAATGATAGAAATCTTTCCCTTAGTTAGTAAACGCAATAACCTTTGCGCAAACCAATCAAAATACGCTTATTGCGATTTTTTTTTTACCAAACATATGTAGCAGAAAACAAATTGGCCTAAAATGATAAAAAATGTTTACATTTTTTTGGGGGGGAATTTCATATACAAAAATGTGAAAAATATCGTTATTTTTTCAAAATTGTCGCTCTTTTTTTGTTTATAGCGCAAAAAAGAAAAAACAGGTGATCAAATACCACCAAAAGAAAGCTCTATATTTTTGGGGAAAAGGGACATAAATTTAATTTGGTTACAGCATTGAACGACCGCGCAATTGTCAGTTAAATAACGCAGTGCCGAATCGCAAAATATGGCCTGGTCAGGAATGGGGTAAAACCTTCCGGTCATAAAGCGGTTAAAAATACGCTCATTGAGAATTCTTTTGTCAAAGACATGTAGCTAAATACATTTTGGCCTAAATATGACAAAAATTTAATATATTGGATATTTTTTAACTGTCAAAGTAGAAAAATAGTTATTTTTTCAAAATTGTAGCTTTTAATTAATATCGCAAAAAATGAAAATCGCACAGGTGATCAAATACCACCAAAAGAAAGCTCTGTTTGTGGGAAAAAAAGGATGTAAATTTCGTTTGGGTACGGCGTTGCATGACCGCGCAATTGCCAGTTAAATTCACACAGTGCCGAATCGCAAAAAGTGGCCTGGACGCAAGACAGCAAAATCCTCCGGTGGTAAAGTGGTTAATAAAAAGTTTTAAAATGGTAAAAGCACTGTGGTGTTTTTGCTCTGAGGACTGGAGAGGATAAGAGGTACTGCTGGAATTGGAGATCAGAGGACCCCACAAAAGGGAAAAAAGGCATTTCATGACCTAATAGAATATATGGTTCATGGTAAAAAGGTTAGAGCACACCTGGTGTAAAGTGGATCTGAGCACTGCAATTATGTACAAGGATGCACAAAAACACACTGTGGGAGATTTAGGCCAGGTACACGCAAAAGGTTTTTATTTATTCCCCCAGTGGACGACAAAAAAAAAAAAAACTGACAGGTCACCATACTAACACAAGCAATGTTAGTGCAGGGATCTCCCCTATTGTGCCTTTGTGTTCTGACAGGTGGACGGTGTGTCCCCCCCCAGAACAAACTGATCAGCGCTTGCAGCCATTGGTTGGGGGGGAGGGGGATTATAACTTTCCCCACAGTTCAGCTGGCCCATCATACTGAATTGATTATAGCTTATGATCTAGCCTCAACTCTCACCTAAATCCATTTAAAACAATACCTGGTAAACGAACAATCTCAACTCCACTGCCCCCAGGTCAATAGGCATCTGACGCACACTGCCTTAGAACATCCTAAGGCTCCATGTACACGGGACGTTGTAAATGGCCGTTTAGGAGCAGTTGGGCGTTTTTTTTTTAGAAGCCAACCCATCTACATTTTATCTTATCTGTCCATGTACACAGGGTCGTTTACAGTCATTTGCAGGCAGTTGAGTTCAGGGACGTTTTTTGGAACACAATTATTTGCGTTCGAACGTGTGTTTCCCAGCGTTTCAAACGCAGAAACGCGGCTGAACATGACCAAACGTGACCGAACGCGAAGAACATACGTTCAGCCACGTTATACGTTTTTTCTGCCTCTATTCAAAATCAATGGTTCCCTATGGGAGCCTATTGATTTAAATGGAAGTCGCACCGCAAGTCGGATCAGGATGATCCGACTTGCAGCACGACTTGCGATGTGAGAATCTTAAGGGGGAACTCCACGGCAAAAAAACGACGTGGGGGTCCCCCCAGGTTCCAAACCAGGCCCTTGGGTCCGGCATGGAATCTGAGGGTAGCCCCACGCCGAAAAAAATGGCGTGGGATCCCCCCCAAAATCCATAACAAGACCCTTATCCGAGCATGCAGCCCGGTAGGGCAGGAAGGGGGAGGGGACGAGCGAGCGGCCCCACCCCCCTTGGACCATACCAGGCCACATGCCCTCAACATGGGGGGGGGGGGGGTGTTGGTGCATTGGGGCAGGGGGAGCTCTGCACCCCCCACCTCAAAGCACCTTGCCCCCATGTTGATGAGGACAAGGGCCTCTTCCCCACAACCCTGGCCGGTGGTTGTGGGGGTCTGCAGGCAGGGGGCTCATCGGAATCTGGATCCCGGACCCCTCCCTATGTGAATGGGTATGGGGTACACTGTACCCCTACCCATTCACCCCATAAAAGGCAGTGTGTGTAAACAACAGGAGACGTTTTGGAAAGTTTATTAAAAATCTTCATCCGGTCTTCTCCTCTCTTCTGGTCTTCTGCGCTTTTGCTGTCCGCTCTTCAGCTGTCCAATCTTCTGCTCTTTTGCCTCCTCTGGTCTTCTTCTTCCTCCGGTCCTCCTCCTCCGATGTCTCCGGTGATTATGCCGGTCTTCGGTCTCTGCAGCTTGTTATATAGCCATTGTGGGCGTGGCCTCCCAGCGACGTCACCGGGAGGCCCCGCCCCCTTATGTCACAGATGGTGTAATCTGTAACATAAGGGGGTGGGGCCTCCCGGTGACGTCGCCGGGAGGCCACGCCCACAATGGCTATATAACAAGCTGCCGAGACCGGCATAATCACCGGAGACATCGTCAGAGGAGGACCGGAGGAAGAAGAAGACGACCAGAGGAGGCAAAAGAGCAGAAGAGCGGACAGCAAAATAGCAGAAGAAGACCAGAAGAGAGGAGAAGACCAGAAGAGAGGAGAAGACCAGAAGAGAGGAGAAGACCAGAAGAGAGGAGAAGACCAGAAGAGAGGAGAAGACCAGAAGAGAGGAGAAGACCAGAAGAGAGGAGAAGACCAGAAGAGAGGAGAAGACCAGAAGAGAGGAGAAGACCAGAAGAGAGGAGAAGACCAGAAGAGAGGAGAAGACCAGAAGAGAGGAGAAGACCAGAAGAGAGGAGAAGACCAGAAGAGAGGAGAAGACCGGAGCGGAGAAGACCAGATGAAGATTTTTACTAAAAACTTTCCAAAACATCTCCTGTCGTTATTTACACACACTGCCTTTTATGGGATGAATGGGTAGGGGTACAGTGTATCCCATACCCATTCACATAGGGAGGGGGTCTGGGATCTGGGGGGCCCCCCCTTGTTAAAGGGGGTTTCCAGATTCCGATGAGCCCCCTGCCCGCAGACCCCCACAACCACTGGCCAGGGTTGTGGGGGAAGAGGCCCTTGTCCTCATCAACATGGGGGCAAGGTGCTTTGAGGTGGGGGGTGCAGAGCTCCCCCTGCCCCAAAGCACCAACACCCCCCCCCATGTTGAGGGCATATGGCCTGGTATGGTTCAGGGGGGGGTGGGGCCGCTCGCTTGTCCCCTCCCCTTTCCTGCCCTACTGGGCTGTATGCTCGGATAAGGGTCTGGTATGGATTTTGGGGGGGGGACCCCACGCCGTTTTTTCGGCGTGGGGCTACCCTCAGATTCCATGCCGGACACGAAGGGCCTGGTTTGGAACCTGGGGGGGGGGACCCCCACGCCGTTTTTTTCCCCCCATTTTTGGCGTGGAGTTCCCTCTTAAGATTCTCACAGCGCAAGTCGCGCCGCAAGTCGGATCATCCCATAGGGAACCATTGATTTTGAATTTAGGCAGAAAAAACGCTGCTAAAAGCAACGTGGCCAAACGTGCAATAACGCCAATGGAAAAAGCTTCTGAAAGCACGTTTGACAGCTGCTTTTTACCGGCGTCAGAACTGGCTTTGCAGCACATTTTTTCTAACATCCCGTTTACATGGAGCCTAATGCCCCGTACACACCTGCAGATTATCTCAAGACTTTTGTCTTCAGATTTACCTTTTCTATGTAGTGCAAGGGCCTGCCGGATTGCATACAAATTGAAAGTGTTTAGGTTTGACCTCATATTATATGGTTTTGGTAAGTCTGCAGACAAAAGTCTTCAGATAATCTGCACGTGTGTACGGGGCATTAGGCTATTTAACGATCCTCTTTGTTGCATTCAGATGAGACACTGGAAGGCACATGGACTCCAACAATAATATGAATGCACACCTGTTGCATTCCACATGTCCAATTGCATAACAATGGTTATTTGCTGCAATGATTAGGAACAGGAGTAGGCGTCACATAATCCATTAGCTACCCATTCATAAAAATAAGTAAAATTGTGTTGCGCTGTGTATATACTCAAACAAACATATTCAAATAAATCAAAATCATGTAGTGCTCATAAACTGATGAAAATAAAGTGCTATAAAAGTGCAAAAATTGGATTTTTGTACTTCCTGTAAAATCCATTTCTCTGAATTCGACAGACAGTGCTCCAAAAATCATAACTACTGGGTTATATTGCCTCTTCCAGGAGTAGGACTCGGCAGAACAAAAAACACCTGACTATGCCCATTGGCCGTCCCTCAGCTTGGTATATAACCCCCCTCTCTGCTCTCGGTAATCAGTTTAGTAGCAAGCAGTATTAGAAGTATCAGAACTCCAGAGGGGTGGGTGCTGGGTCTGTCAATGAACTCAGAGAAATGGCTTTTACGGTAAGTACAAAAATCAATTTTCTCTTTCGCTCATTGACGGACACATCGCTACATAAATCATAACTACTGGGATGTCCAAAAGTGTCAAAAAGGAAAATCAGCGGGTGGGGAAAATAACCTAAGGCTAAACATAAGAGCCCTATACCAGGATACAGGAGCCCCGTCTGAAAAATAAAGGTTTAAAGAAAAAAAAAAAAAAAAAAACACCCCTCAAGAGGGAAGTCGCTCTAAACAGCAGCCTGCAAAACTTTACGGCTTAATTAAGTATCCGCAGCTGACAAAGTACCTTATAAAATTTTGTGAAGGCATGCACCGACAACCAAGTGGCCACCTTGCAAACTTGCGATACTGATGCCGGAAGACCCAAGAAGCACTCAGCGACCAAGTAGAACGTACCATGACAGGGAAAGGTGGAATCTGACCTTTAATGGAATAGGCCTGAGTCACCGTCTGTCTGATCCATCTGGAGATGGCAGCCGAAGAAGCGGACAGCCCTTTTCTTAGGAGTCAAACCCCCGAAAGGACTCAGTAGCTGCCAGATGCACCCAAATCCCACAAACCACATCCAAGGTATGCAAAGCAAATAAGGAATTTGAGCCAGCTTAGGACACAAGCAAGGCAACACAATGTCCTCATTCAAATGGAAGTCAGAGACAACTTTGGGCAGAAATGATGGACAGGGACGAAGAACCACTTTATCCCTATGAACCACCAAATAGGGACTGCGACAGGATAATGCCGCCAATTCCGATACCTTGTGGGCCAAGGGAATAGCCACCAAAAATGTCACTTTCTGGGATAACGTAGGCAAGGGAATCTTCCGAATATTCTCAAATGGAGGTTTCTGGAGAATAAAAAGTACTACATTTAAATCCCATGGCGGCAAAAGAGACCGTACAGGTGGAGCCACATGTCGAGCCCCCTGAATGAAGGTACAAATTTAAGCATGCGTTGCTAGAAAGAAGATTGCCAGGGAAGACACCTGGCCCTTGATGGTACTCAAGGTCAACTTCTGATCAACGCCCTGTTGAAGAAAGGTTAGGATCCAAGCCACAGAAAAAGATCGAGGATGAGTGCTCACACCAAGAAATGTACGCTTTCCACGTACGATGGTATACCTTTCTGGAAGACTACTGCCTCGCCTTCACCATAGTAGGGATCATTGATTCAGACCGACCTCTATCCCTCAGTACCTGGCTTTCACTAGCTAAGCCATTGAAACTAGCAACTGTAAAGCAGGATGGTAGATCAGCCCTTGGGACAACTGGTCTTCTCTGAGAGGACGCCCCCAAGGGACGTTAACAGCCACTAGAATGATTGGAAGATCCTCACCATTGATTCCTTGCAGGAATTGCAGAAGAAGCCTGAGCCAAGGATGATACTGGCATTACCGTGGCCCTTGGACGCCTGCAGCCTCTAATCTCGGAAAGAACCTTGGTATTCTCCTGTGGAGCTGAACCTGCTAAAGGAGCTCCATGTAGGACTGTGCAAACAAAACTATCTTGAAGGTGAATACCACCAGACTCAGAACCTGTATGCAAAATGGGAGAGAAAACAGATCTGACAGCAGCCAGTGAATCACGGCCTGTGGTTCCTGACCTTTGTCCAGAGGAAGGACCACCCTGGTCAGAATTAGAATCAGACCTAGGTAAATCAATTCCCTGGACAGGGGTAGGGGGGACCTTGGGTAGTTCGGACATCGCCTGAATCTTTGCAGGAATAAAATCGACACAAGGAGACTCCGGACTTAAAACCTGCAAAGGACAAGCTATGTCCCACTTGCTGCGTACCCCCAAAAGAATAATTTAGTGGATCCCCTTGACGCTCATGAAGGAGGTCCATGAGGCCTGAAACCAGCGACGATGTCCCCTCCACCCCAATAATGGGTGACGGCAGACCTTCATGCTGAAGGAGTCTTGTCTGCGGGTCCAGAGACGCTAGCTCTAGGCTTACCAGACCAAGGATGCTTGGAACCTCCTGGGGAAGATTTGAATGGATCCATTTCCCTTATTCTTCGACCCAGAAGCACAAAATAATTTTCTATGTGCTGAGGAGGGCCCCCGTCTGCGACAAGGCTCCTTCCCTTTTCTAGACTATAGCAAGAAGGTACTCTTAACTCCCTCCCCCCCCCTCCTGGTACCCGTAATGAGGTCACCCAGGGTAGCCCCAAACAGGTGATCGCCTTGAAAAGGCCAAATCAATGAGAGCTTTCTTAGAGGCTTGGTCTGCGGACCAATTCTTAACTCACAGCACGTGCCTAATCACCACCGCTGAAACAGAAAGTTTGGACAGCACAGGAGCTGTATCCAAAGCTGCATCACAAAAACTGTAGCCCATGGACCAACTGGCACCCCCAAGGCCCTGACGCAAAAGCTTGGCCCATTCAGTTTGTTTCTGAAACAAAGACTGGTCCCAATGTTGAATCAGCCATAGTAAACATTTTGCGTGCCACAGCCTCCATTTTCCTGTCAGCTGGGTCCTTAAAGGACAGGGATTCCGCTACTGGGATCATGGTAACTTTGTTCCAACCTGGAAACAGGAGGATCCACCACTGGTGAACTAGTCCACTTTTTTTAAAAAGGGACTCCTCAAAAGGGTAATGTACAGCAAAACATTTGGGGACCACAAACAGTAAATTTGGTTGTTCCCATTCCTTATGGGAAAACCTGTCAAAATAAGGCACATAAAAACCTTTGGAGTGCAAGAGGACTTATGCGTACCAAACGACACAGCCACAGCCTCCATTTTTAAAGTCTCACACACTGCAGTGATAAGTGTCTACCCCTGCTTTTTAATGCGCTGCTGCGACCATGGAGGAATCATCTTCACTATGGATCTGGGGGTGTGATATTAAGCCCCCCTGGATGGGCCGCGTCCACTGCGACATTAGGCTAAGAATCAGATGAGACAGACTGAGCAGGGGGCGCCTCCTCCTGGGCCTTTGACCACACGCCACTTCCACCCGAGACACTAAGGGTTGCAGGACCAACCTCAGTGCAACCATAGGAAGCTGGGGTTCCAAGGGACCTGCCACCTCCATGAGGGGGGGGGGGGTCAGTGGGGGAGATGTGACCCTGAGGCTCCATAAGGAAAGGAAGACCTTGCAGTCCAAAAACAATCTTTTGGCACCACTAAAGGATCCCCCCCCCCCCCCAAGGCTCAGGGTACCTATCAGCAAAGAGAGATAGATAACAGGGACCCCCAATGACTCACCATACCAATCGGAGAAGCTCAGATAATTTGGACCCAGCATCACCATGTATACCATCCCTGTTCATACGTTCCAGGCACAGGAAGAGGAAACTGAGGAGGCGCTTCGGCATACCCACGAAACTTCAGTTGTCTCCTGGACTAAGGGAAAATGGCCCCAATTACATCAGCTTACACAAACATGGCAGCCAACTGGAGACCAGCCAGACAGCTCTTCCCTGTGCCCTCTGCAACGCTGCACCTTCTGCAAGGGGCCCCCTCCTGAAGGTAGACACATTCGGGGAGACTCCGCTGCGCACTCTGCACCTGTCTCTGCCCTGGGACCCCCCTGCACTATAACCATACTGCAAACGGTGGGGCATGCACCTAGGATTCTCCTACAGTAGGACCCCTCCGGACTACCAGGGAAGGACACACTATCTCAGGACCCTTACAGAGTGGGGATAGCAGGGGTCTCCACTGCATCCCCTGTGCCCCACCAGACTCCAGGTCCAGACAAGGGGGAAAGGGAGTGGGGGGGGGGGGGAAGCCCAGCTCACTGAGGGATTTTTAAAGACGGGAGGAGGGAACCTACAGGCAGGTCCGACCATCCCTGGAGGTTACCCGCATCCACCCCAAAAAAAAATCTGGTCAATACCCCCCCCTGCATCACCACTCCCAACTCAGTTTGGTAGCATAGCAGTAGGTACTAAGAACCCCAAAAGAGGGGCGGGGCGGCGACTGTCGGTGGACTCAGAGAAAGGAATTTTACAGGTAAGATTTTACAAAAATTCCGTTTTCTCTTACGTCCTCCGACAGTCGCCGCCTCCTCTAAGTCATCACTATTGGGATGTCCCAAAGCAGTATAGACATCAGGGGTTGGAGACGCAACCGTAGAAAAGGCAACGCAGTACCCACATCAGAGAAAGGAATCTTACATGCACCGTAAGAACCAACTGGGCAACCGAAAAAAACAATGCTCAACAGGAGCAACAGCCCAGGAAAGCAAATGCCAACAGCCAGGGACCCAGAGAAAAATTCAAGGGTCCATCATGGCACAGCCGCACTGAGAACTTTGCGGCCAAAAGAAGCATCAGCTGATGCCAGAACGTCTACTTGGAAAAAGTGTGCACCGACCACCAAGTCGCCGCCTTGCACACCTGGGCCACCGAGGCCCGATGCCAACAGGCCCAGGAAGTACTCAAAGACCTGGTAGAGTGCGCCTTAACAGGGAAGGGCGGAACCCGTTCCTTCAAGGCATAGGCCTGCCCAATGGTCTGTCTGATCCACTTGGCAATAGTCGCTGCTGATGCAGCCAAGCCCTTCCGAGGTCCCTCAGGAAGGACAAAGAATCCGTCCTCCGAAAGGATTCCTTCGACTTCAGGTAAACCCTGATCGCTCTGACAACATCCAAGGAATGCAAAGCAATCTCCTTTGGATGCTT
The DNA here is from genome assembly GCF_965119305.1 of Pelophylax lessonae. Classification (NCBI taxonomy): domain Eukaryota; kingdom Metazoa; phylum Chordata; class Amphibia; order Anura; family Ranidae; genus Pelophylax; species Pelophylax lessonae. Next base: position 494,109,365 of record NC_138770.1, read on the forward strand.
AGGCTTCGTACAAAGCGAAGGCGGGACAATGTCCTCATTAAGGTGAAATTCAGAGATCACCTTGGGAAGAAAGGATGGGGGTGGTCGCAAAACCACCTTATCCTTGTGAATTACCAAGTAAGGGGAGCGGCAAGACAACGCCGCCAGCTCCGACACTCTGCGAGCCGAAGTGATCGCCACTAGAAAAGCAACCTTTTTCGACAGCAGAGGCAACGATATCTCCCTGATGTTTTCAAAGGGAGCACGCTGCAATGCGGACAGGACCAAGTTCAAGTCCCATGGAGGTAAAGGCTCCTTCCTGGGAGGAGCCAAATGTCGCACACCTTGAATGAAGGTGCGCACCAAGGAATGAGACGCCACAGAGCGTTGGAAAAGGACCGCCAGTGCTGACACCTGGCCCTTTATTGTGGCCAGCGCCAGGCGCTGATCCACTCCAGACTGGAGGAAAGCCAAGATTCTCGACACCGAGTAAGAACGAGGGGAAAACCCCCTGGACTCACACCAGGTGAAATAGGCTTTCCAGGTACGGTAATAGATCTTACCAGAGGAAGATTTCCTAGCCTTGATCAGGGTAGGGATAACTTCAGAGGATAGACCCTTGTCTTTCAAGACCTGGGTCTCAACAGCCAGGCCGTTAAAGCCAGCGACTGTAAAGCAGGATGGAAGATCGGACCCTGAGTCAGGAGATCTTCCCGCAGAGGCAGGCGTCACGAAGGTGCCACTGCCAGGTGAACGTCGTCAGCGTACCAGGACCGGTGCGGCCAGTCCGGTGCCACCAGAATCACCATGTGCGGTTCCGAGGCCAATCTGCGAAGGAACCGGGATAGCAACTGAATCGGAGGAAAGGCGTACATCAGACGATACTGATGCCAAGGGGCCACTAACGCATCCGAAGCGTCCGCCAACGGATCGCGCGTTCTTTCCACCTTTCGGTTTATCCGGGATGCGAACAGATCCACATCTGGGGATCCCCATTTCGCACACAGCATCTGAAAGATCTCCAGGTGAAGGGACCATTCCCCCTGGTCCAGGGTCTGGCGGGTCAGATAGTCGGCCTGCCAATTTTCCACACCCGGAATGTGAACTGCCGAGATCGCCGGGACAGGAGTCTCGGCCCAAGACAGAATGTCGGTTACCTCCCGGGCCGCACGAGCACTCCTGGTGCCCCCCTGGTGGTTGATGTAAGCCACCGCGGTAGCATTGTCCGTCTGTACGCGAACAGGCAGGCCCTGGAGACGATCCGACCACTGGAAGAGACAGAGTTTTATCGCTCGTAGCTCCAGCACATTTATCGGGAGGGAGGACTCCTCCTCCGCCCAAGTGCCCTGGGCAGACAGGTTGCCCAGGACTCCACCCCAGCCCGACAGGCTGGCATCCGTGGTAACCACTGTCCACACCAAACGGACGGAAGGACTTGCCTTCCGTCACCGACGGGGACTGGATCCACCAAAGAGCCAATCTGGTCTGGCGACTCAGGGAGACCTCCAGATCCAAGGACTGAGGTAGTCTGTCCCACCTGGCCAGGATCTCCGTCTGGAGAGTCCGCGTGTGGAACTGAGCAAAGGGAATCGCCTCGAAGGCCGATACCATCAACCCCAGGCCCCGCATACAGGTCCTGAGTGATGAGGACGGATTGTCCCTGAGGGACCTGAGTTCGTCCCGCAAAGTCCGGAGCTTGTCTTCCGGCAAGAACACCTTCGCCTGAGCGGAGTCCAGAATCATTCCCAGATAGGGAAGACGCAGCGATGGAGACAACGTCGATTTCTGAACGTTGATAGTCCATCCGAACTCCTGAAGCGTCTGTACCGCGATGGACAGATCGCGCACTAGGTCCTGGCTGGCACGCGATCTCAGAAGCAGATCGTCCAGGTAAGCCAAGACCGCAATGCCCTGAGCCCTCAGTAAGCCCAGAACCGGCGCCAGCACTTTGGTGAACACCCTTGGTGCCGAAGCGAGACCGAAAGGTAATGCCACAAACTGGTAGTGATCGTCTGCGAAGGCAAACCGAAGGTACCGCTGATGACCCGCGAAAATGGGGATGTGCAGGTACGCATCCTTCAGATCTATCGAGGCCAGGAAATCCCCTGGACTCAAGGAAACCACCACCGAACGGAGAGACTCCATACGGAGCTTCCGAACCCGCACAAAGCGGTTCAGCGCTTTCAGGTCCAGAATAGGACGCACTTTGCCCTCCTTTCTGGGCACAGTGAACAGATTCGAATAAAACCCCCGAAATCTGTCCCGATGAGGCACCGGGACAATCACCCCCTGAGCAAGAAGGTCCTGCACCGCTTGATGCAAGTCCTGCAAACGCCCCGGAAGCAGATGAAGATTGGAGGGAAAGAATCTGTCTGCCGGCCTGGAAAGGAATTCGATCTTGTAACCCGATCGAACGATTTCCTGGACCCACCTGTCCGAGATCCGGAGCAGCCAAGGCTGGAGGAAACCGCGCAAACGTCCCCCCACCCCAGAAACGGGTGAGGGCGCCCCTTCAGGCAGAGGCGGAGTGTCCCGCCGAGCCGGCATTGCCGGTCTTCTGCTTACCCGCCCAGGGTTTCTTCTGGTTGCCCTGTAACTTGAAGGGCTTGCCCTTGGATTGGTTCCGAAAGGCACGAAAGGACCCCTGAGTGGATCTAGGCGCAGAACCCCGCTTGCCTTGAAAAGACTTGTTCTTCGGGTTCTGGGGTAGCATAGTGCTCTTGCCCCCCGTGACGCCTTTCACCAGGGTATCCAACGCCTCGCCAAAAAGGCGAGAGCCAGCATAGGGAAAATCAGCAACCGGTTTCCGCGAGGACTGGGTCGGCCGACCAGCTCTTCAGCCATATCAGTCGCCGGTTAAGTACCGCGACACTCGAGAGGCGAGCCACCAAGGGAGCCTCATTCAGGGCAGCATCACACAAATACATGACCCCTTGGTGGATCTGGTCCACCATTTCCAGTCGGGCAGGCGGCACGTCATCAGACACTAGGTTGCTTCTAAGCACCTTAATCCAGTCAGCCACCGCCTGAGCCAACATAACGGACGCGAAAACGGGTTTGAGCAACGAACCCGCCACCGTATAGGAATGGCGGGCTAGAGACTCCAACCGCCGATCCGTGGGATCCCGGAAAACCGGGGTATCCTCAGTAGGAACCAAGGTAGCCTTGTTCAGCACGGCCACAGTGTGATCTACCTGTGGAGGCACACACCATCGCGATTCCGTAGCCGGCGCAAAAGGATAAAGCAATTTGAACCAACTAGGTACCAGGAATGGACGTTTTAACGTGCGCCACATTTCATTAACAGTGTAATGAAAGTCAGCTGGGCAGGGAAAAACCTGCACAGACTTGCGGGCCCTGTGCGACCCAAATGAGGACACAACGCCCGGAGGATTGGGCTCATCCTCCAAATGTAAGGTATCCTTAACCGAAATAATCAGCTCATCCATGGTCGCCCGTTCTTCAGGTGACCCCGGGGAGGATGTATCAACACCCTCCACCTCAGCCTCCCCCTCTAAGGATGAGCGGGACCCTGAAAAGGGCACGCTCGCAGCAGCAGCAACCGCAGCAGCAGCCATATCCCCATCTGAATCAGAAGAGAGAGACAGCCTGGGCCGTTTTCTCGCAGCCCGTTCAGACATCAGCATTTCCATATTTGCCACTAAAGTCGCAACTACAGCAGCCAGATCAGGTCGCAGCGGGGCCACAGGAGAACTGGGGCCCCCCACTAAAGCTGGAGGAAACTTGCTTTCCTGAGAATCCATGGCTCAAGAAAATAAAAAAAAAAAAAAACTACAGTGCAAAAAAGTAGTGTACTGTCCCCTTAAATAGCGCTGCGGAGTGCGCAGCCCACCGCTACTGTCACAGCTATGAAGACCCCCAAAAAGGAGAAAGAAACTGAGCCAGAAGCAGTATACAGAAGAAGACAGAGAGATAAACTGCAGAGCCCGCAGATCGTTGCTACCTGTGTCCTTGCTGCCTGAGAGGAAAAGGAAATGCTGCTGGAGGGGGCTGGCTATAAGCCAGACCCCAGGGAAAATGGCTGCCCCATAGGGATGCATAGGAGGCTTCACCAAGATGGCCGCCGACATGTGGCCAAACCAATCGTTCTACCGCCCATAAAATGGCGGCGGATGGCGCCAAAGTGACCTGTATACTCGCCCCAGAGGGGCCATATACGTGTGCATAGCAAAAAACATGGCGGACCGCGCGAATTTACCCCCGCACAACACACAAGTCTGTACCCCCAAACATGCACCTAAGGTGACACAGGGACAGGGACCCCCAGCAAACATACAGATATGCACAAAAGCGAACCCCGCAGGGATCGCACAGGGAGTCACACAGGCACAGACATGGGGACACACGGCAACACAGACTGCCACCCCAGACAGAGGCCCCACACAGAAAAGTACTTACTGTACCTGATGGCGTGGGGAGCCTCCATGCACGGATAAACCTCTGTCCTCTGACAGGGAGTGCCGTGAGCCAGGGACATGACGCTGCAGCACCGCAGACGAGTCCTGTGAGGTAGCCACCTCACAGCTGCATCCCTGCAGCGAACAGGGATGGGTCGTTCTTAATGCCAGGGCGAACCATAGCTGAACGCTCGATGGCGGGCTGGGGGTCCATCTGACCCTCTGTGCCCTGGGGAACCAGGGCGGTCAGTCCGAATCCCAGCACCGCATGATCCATCTTCATCCGAAGAATAAACTAACACTAAAGCTGACAAAATAAACAGCTAGTAAAGTGAGAGAAAAAAACTGACATTTAAAAAGAAAATCAAAGAAAAGATTTAGGAAGGCTGAGACTGAAGCCCCAGCACAAGGTAGCCTGAACTATTCCTGATGCTAGGCAAACTAAAACTGAGTTGGGAGTGGTGATGCAGGGGGGGTATTGACCAGATGGGACAGCCCCCGTGGGTGTGTATATGCTAATGCCTTTTGACAGTCTATATGCCTAGCTATTCCTACGGATAGGTGGACAATACCCAATAGTGATGACTTAGAGGAGGCGGCGACTGTCGGAGGACGTAAGAGAAAAATAAAATGACAAAAGTGGGAGGGGGGGGGGGGGACTTTACTTACCCGCACCATGGTGCAGGTAACGCTTCAGACATCTGAATCCTCACCACCGAAGTAGGGGGAGCTGTCGACCAAGGGACCGCTGCGACTCAGACCCAAGCCCACGGTCGTATGCGACCCTGCGAGAGGTTTAACTCGCGGGCCAGCCTCTGTCCTTGAAGCTACATCGTGGTCTGCACATGCTCGCGGTGGGAGGGGGGGGGGGGGGGGGAGTTAGGAATCCACTGGATCTAGATTATCCAGCCCGTCGCTCGGCCCGGCAGTTGATTGTAGATCTCCCGAGAGAAAAAACAAAAAAGATGTAAGGAAGGAGAGAAAAAAAAAAAATAAAAAAATTGCTAGGACCAGAGATCCCAGCCAGGTGCCTAGGTCCTGACTAGACAGATTAAAACTGATTACTTAGAGCAGTGAGGGGGTTAAATACCAAGCTGAGGACGGCCCATGGGCATAGCCAGGTGTTTTTTGTTCTGTCTAGTCCTACTCCTGGAGGAGGCAATATAACCCGGTAGTTATGACTTATGGAGCGATGTGTCCGTCGATGAAAGAAAATTCATCCATATACACACACACACACAGCTGTAAACATGTGCATTCAAAAATTATATTATTTAATACAGTGGCAGGTTGGGTATACAATATGCCAATTCTGTCCGAAGCATAAAAAAAAAACCTCAAATAATGTTCATCCAAAAATGCCAAATTTTTAAATGTGGCATAAATTTGTGAATGATAAAGACAGAGGAATCCCAATTCCAAATAATGGTGGTGACACAGGTGCTCCACACGTGTTTAATTATAGTCCAAAAACCTTATGCCCCGTACACACGTGCAGATTATCTGCAGACTTTTGTCTGCAGACTTACCAAAACCATATAATATGAGATCAAACCTAAACACTTTCAATTTGTATGCAATTTGGCAGGCCCTTGCACTACATAGAAAAGGTAAGTCTGCAGACAAAAGTCTTCAGATAATCTGCACGTGTGTACGGGGCATTAGTTAGACTTGCCGGTAATGGTATTTCTACGAGTCTTTCAGGACAGCACCTGGGGAGAGCATAGCTCCACCCAATTTCCCAGGAAACACTGCAGTCACCACTTTAAAGCTCGGACCCTTTCACCATGGCCTCAGTAGTTATCAAGTACCTCCAGCCATGCTGAAAATTATAAACAAAAAACGGCAACACCACCACAGTAAATACAATCAAGGGAGGGTAATCAATGCTGTCCTGAAAGACTAGAAATACCGTTACCGGTAAACCCAACTAAGGTTTTCCCAAATCGTCTTTGAGGACAGTACCTGGAGATAAGCAAGGACTTTGATAGCTTGGCTGTTGAACACCAGGTTTTGATGGATAGAGGCTGGTTTGCGTCGGTGATTCCAATGCTGTTAAAAGCTAGGAAGATCTACCATCGTACATGAAAGGCAAACATTGCGTGGTGCGAGTCTGTTGGGATTCACCCTTGTTCTTTCGGTGGCTCGGATCTTGACCTTCCTTTAATTGGGGGGGCTTGAGCAGAGTTTGGCCTGGAATACTATCAAGGGCCTGGTGTCGGCCTTAGCGATCTTCTTTCAATGGCCCTTGGCCACATACTCCTTGGTGCGTACTTTTCTTCAGGGAGTTTGGCACTTGGCTCCTCCAGTGCGCTCTCCGTTACCGCCTTGGGACCTCTTTTTGGTGCTCTCAGTCCTCCAGAGGCCTCCCTTTGAAAATCTTCAGGAGATTCCCCTGCTTACGCTGTCCCAGAAGGTGGCCTTTTTGGTTGCTATCACCTCTGCGTGCAGGGTGTCGGAATTGGCGGCGTTATCCTGTCGTTCACCTTACTTGGTGGTTCACAGAGATAAGGTGGTTCTTGGCCCCTGTCCGTCCGTTCCTTCCAAAGGTTGTCTCTGATTTTCATTTGAATGAAAACATTGTGTTGCCTTTCCCTGTGTCGCAGGCCAAAACATCTGAAGGAAATTGCCTTGCATGCCTTGGATGTGGTCCAAGCGATTAGGGGGTACCCGACAGCTACGGAGTCTTAAGAAATCAGACTCACTATTTGTGCTTATGGCTGGGCCTCGGAAACGGTTTTCTGCTTCCTCTGCGACCATTTCCAGATGGATCAGATAGACAGTGGTTCAGGCCCATTCCATCAATGGTCAGGTTCCTCCTTTCCCTGTCCAGGTGCATTCTATTCAGGCGCTCAGTGCCTCCTTGGCCTTCCGTCATCAGGCGTCAGTGATGCAGGTTTGCAAGGCAGCCACCTGGTCGTTGGTGCACGCTTTTACAAAGTTCTATAAAAGTGGATGTGTTGGCATCTGCGTATGCTTTCTTTGGCCACAAAGTTTTGCAGGCTGCTGTTTAGAGGACCTGGTCTCTTTAACCTTGGGAATTTATTTTTCGCTGTTCCCACCCCTCATGTTTAAACACTGCTTTGGGACGTCCCAATAGTTAAGAAGATCAGGAGCGGCGTCTGTCAATGAACGAAAGAGAAAATGGGATTTTTGACTTACCATAAAATCCATTTCTCTGATGGTCATTGACGGACATGGCACCCACCCCTCTGTGGAGTTGTAATTCTTCGGACACTGCTTCTAACAAAACCGAGTACCTATAGCAGAAAGATGGCGTATACCCCTGGGATTGCCCAAAGGCGTAGCAAGGCTTTTTTCTGCCTAGTGTCTTACTCCTGTAAGGGGCAGTATAATCCAATGGTCAAGAAGATCAGGAGCTGTGGGTCAATGAACATCAGAGAAATGGATTTTACGTCAAGTCAAAATCCCATTTTTTTGTGATAGACCAAAACAAAGTGGCGCATGGAAACTCCATTCAAGTGAAATGAAAAATAAAAGGTGTGGCATGTAAATGAAGAATGCTGGATCTATTTAACTGCTATACTTTGGGTGGAGTGGCAATGCATTGTTGGTATACAATGATCTTTTACACATGTAAAACAGGATATGTAAAGTTGGAGGTTAGGATCCCAAGTGTTCTACTGCATACAGGAAACATTTAGCATAGTTTATTCTTTCTGGTGTTATTTCATAGAAGTAAGTAGTTCGGGAAGAAATGGAATAAACCTAAAGTTACAACTATTATCAAGTACAATGCAAAGAATAAAATGATTTCCTCTGATTACTCTTGTTTAGTAGCAAAAACATGGTTTTTGCAAAATAGAAATAATAATAGTGTACACAGTCAAAAAAATGACCAATGGGTCAATCTCCATTGCCCTCTGCAGATAATGCTCATCTACTATGAACTGAACAACAACAGCTAGGTGGTTAAAAAGGAGTCTAAGGGTGGCCATACATGGCTCAACCTTCCATCAATTCCTGCTGAATAGGATGAAATTCTAGCAGCAGGTGTCCCTACAAGTGCCACTTGTCTCAAAAAAAAAAAAAAAAAAAAAAAAGTTAATTGGCTAAACAGTAACTGCATCTCTCCCTATTCAGCCATTTATGTACCAGTAGGTGCCTGAATACAACAGTGGAGATAGATTTAAAAACAGGAGAAATTATCTGGCTAATTATTATGTTATGCTTTCAAGATCTCTTGCGTTTAAATACATTTGTGTTTACATGTGCTTAGACGCTTACAGGGTATCTAATCTGCCCCTGGATGTAGAGAAATACAAAAAAAAAAAAAAAAAAAAAACACACACACAATAGTATACAGGTACTTCTTTAGCGCTGTCAATTTATATTATACATATATCAGTCCCTGTCCTCAAGGAGCCTACAAGCTAAGGTCCCTAACTCACATTCATACATACAGTACACATACTGGGGTCAATTTAGGCAGGAGGCAATTAACCTACCAGCATGCATTTGGAGTGTGGGAGGAAACCCACATAGGCACAGGGAGAAAATACAAACTCCAGGCCGGGCCATGGTTGAGATTGGAACAGACAATTAGGCAGAAGTACTAACCACTTAGCCACCCGATGCTAGATGCATTTACAGTGGGTATAGAAAAGGACCCCCCCCCCCTTTAAAATAATCACATTTCATTGCTTTTCAGCCTGAAATGAAGACATTTCCAGACATATTGTTTGGTGATGAGGCCAAATAATTCGATTTCAGTCTCATCTGACCACCTTAACCAGTACCGGACCGCCCACTGCAGTTTTACTGTGGCAGGCAGTCCCTCCCGTGCGAACCGACATAGTACTAAGTCGGTCGCGCACCTGGTGCTAGGAGGCGAGTGTGCGCCAGCACTTGGCAGCGGAGATGCCGATTCACTGTGCCGGCGGCCGCGATTGTTCCCCGCTGAGAGAGAAGGACAGGCAGCTGTTGTAAACACAGCTGACCGTTCTCTCTGAAATGATCACAGAGTGCCTGTGATCCTTCTAGATAGGATCACAGGTCTCTATGATCATTTCAAAAGCCCAACTCCCCTACAGTTAGTAACCACTCTCCTAGGCTTACATTTAACCCTTTGGTCACCCACTACGTTAACCCCCTGCCAATGTCATTATTACAGTAACAGTGCATATTTTATCACTAATTACTGTAGTAGTGTCACTGGTCCCCCCAAAAGTGTCAAAAATGTCAGTTAGGGGGTCCGATCTGTCTGCTGCAATCCAGCAAACAATAAAATGACAAATCTTTCCCCTAGTTTGTAAAACGCGATAACTTTTGCACAAACCAATCAAAATACGCGTATTGCGATTTTTTTTTTTTTTTACCAAAAATCTGTAGCAGAATACAAATTGGCCTAAAAAGGATGAAAAGAATCTGATTCCATTTTTCTTTTTTTGGGGGAATGTTAATATAGCAGAATGTGAAAAATAGTTTTTTTTTCCAGAATTGTCTGCTTTGTTTATAGCGCAAAAAAAAAAAAAAAAAAAAAAAAAAAAAAAAAAAAAAAAAAAAAAATCGCACAGGTGATCAAATGCCACCAACAGAAAGCTCTACTTGTGGGGAAAAAGGAGGACATCAATTTTATTTGGGTACAGCGTCACACGCCTGCGCAATTTTGCGTTAAAATAATGCAGTGCCGAATCCCAAAAAATGCTCTGGTCATTAAGGGGGCAAATCCTTCCGGTCCAGAACTGGATAAACATATTTTTAAAATTCTGAGGGCACATGGAAAAAAGGTGTTGAGGCCAAATAATTAACATTTTAGTCTCATCTGACCAGAACACCAAAAACAATATGTCTGGTGGAAATCCATCCAAATACAGTAAAGTAAAGCATAGAGGTGGTAATACCCTTTTATGGGGGGTATTTCTCTGCAGCAGGCACTGCAGTACTTGTCAGGATAGAAGGAAAAAAATAAATGGATGGGGCAAAATACTAACCAAATTCTTGAGAAAAATTCCCTGCCCTCTGCCAGGAAGTTGTCAATGGGACATGACAATGACCCAAAGCACACAGCAAAAATGACCACATAGTGGTTGAAGGAGAAAAAGGCAAATGTCCTTGCATGGCTTAGTCGGAGTCCAGACTTAAACCACATTGAAAATCTGTGGAATGACTTGAAGACTGCAGTCCACAAATGGTCATCAAATTTAACTGAACTTGAGCAGTTCTGCAAAGAAAAGTGGGCAAATATTTCAAAGTCTAGGTGTGCAAAGTTAGTAGAGACATATCCCAATAAAACTAAAGGCTGTAATTAAAGCAAAAAGGTGGCTCAACAAAATCAACTCAGTGATTGATTGTTAATTTTTTTCTGACATGTTGGGGTTATACGTTGCACTAGTAAAAACAGCTGGATAAAACAAAAAACAGTGTGTCTTAATTTCCGGCTATCAAAGTTCAAAGATCAAAATGGGATTATTTTAAGGGGGGGGGGGGGGCAATTATTTTCTATACCCACTGTATATGCGTTCAGAAATGTCCTATAAACCATACTGTCACATTGTCAGTGCCAGTGTGAATGAGACCTACATTTGAAGTATCAAAAAATAAAATCTTCTGTTGTACAGTCAGATCCCAGTTAGTTTCGGATATTATCAGTGTGTCTCTGTATAAGTCAATGCCCAATATCAAGAAAGTGACTGATCTGAGTCACACTTGCAATATTCACGCAGTGTATAAGTTAAATCCTAACCAATCACAGCACACAGAATGAATTGCAACTACGTATTTTCTCATCTATAAACACTGACTGTTTAGTAAGTGCATAACTCTATGGAGTAAAGGAGTAGAAAAATAATTAAATCTAGCTATCACTGTGGTCATCTAATGACATTCAATCATTTTTCTTATTCTTCTGGTTTCCCTTGCACGCGACATGTTATTCAAAATAAACATAGCTTCACTTTATTTAATAACCCAAGTTAAAGTGGTGTTAATGGAAAAGTTTTTTTTTTTTTTTTCCCCAAAAACACAAAAAGATACATACCCACCTCTATGGCTGCAGCTGTCCGCCAGCAGCTGTAAGACTAAAAACTAAGCAATCATATGAACACTGACTGCTCAGTTCTCAATCTCCCTAGAGCAGATACTGTCAGTCACCTACTCTCTGCTCTGACCCTCCTCTATTCACTGGAGTGCCATGCTGGAGAGGGTGTGGGAGCTGTTGGCTCAGGATCTGCCACTCCGATATCTGGATGGATCCTGACATTATTATAGGGATTGTGCCAGAACCTGGAGTGGCTCTGTGACATCAGTCCACTATTAGCTGATTCTGGGTCACAAGCGTGCAAAAGTGCACTACTGTGACCCAGAAAAGTAGAAAAATTAAAAAAGCATTGGCCAAACCTCTCTTTTAAACCCCAAATCAAACATTTGTAATATTTCAGCATAAAAATTCCTAAGCTGTTGGGGCTGTATTAGTTTTCTTTTTTTTAGGCTCGCTTTCCTTACTTTTACCTGGTGATCTGAACAGGTATGCGTTTTTCAATGGAACAAGCTGTCATGCAGATGTAACAGTCAAAGCAGAGTCATTTACCACAGACAGGGGGTGCCAAACCTTCAATTTGTTAGTGTATCTAAATGTGCTAGCACATCTAAAACTCCCCTCCTCTCAGTTTAATAATGCTGCTGTCTAAAAGGTGTCTCCAATACTAGGCTGCCTACACCCTAAGAGCAACAGATGAAGGAAAGGTTTTACTGGCCAGATCACCAGGTGAAAACTGAGGGGGGGGGGGGGAACATAGAAAAGGAATGCAAGCACCGAATCCAAGGAATATTATGCTGCAATGTATTACATTTTTGGTTTTGGGATTTAATACCGCTTGAACATTTTCTAGTATTTTAGTAAAATCAACCCCTATAGATGTCAAACATTTTACACACTGGTTTAGGTAGGTGAATATTTATACTTACAGAGTGTAAGGCGGGGTTCACACTGATGCGATGTGGGAATCACTGCAATTCCTGTGCTGTTCCCACACCGCATCAGAATCACAGGCGATTCACACTGTGCTCTGAGAACCATTGTGGGTGTTAATATAAAGTTATTGACACCCCCCAATCGGTTCTCAGCGGGCAGTGTGAACTGTGGAATCTGATTGCATGGGCCTGGACATCCGATCCGATTCCAGTGCGGACAAAAAAAAAGGTCCTGCACGAATCGAGCCACATAATGTATCTGGTGCGATTCCTGTACAAATGACATGCGATGCAGTAGACCACATCAGTCTGAACCCAGCCTAAAGCTTTATTTATGGTTTATATTCAGCCAAAAGCAGTTTTTTTTATATTGTACAGATATCAGGATGCCTCTGTTTACCTGGCAGACACTGGATCAACGGTTATCACCCATCCTTGATATTCATTCTTTTCATCAGCCGTGACTTTCACTTCTTTGTTGACATAAGACTGCCACTCCAGGGGAGTTTTGTCAAGCCATTCAGTCATGTTTTGGTTTTTCCTTTTGGCTAGGAGGAAGCATAACCAAAAGACATTAATCAAAACAACAAAAAAGAACAATACAGTTCAAAATGGCAATGTAATAGTACATGCACACCCTTCAGGTGACACACTAACAAAATGCTAACATGATTCTCAAGCAATGTAGATACAGTAAAACCTTGGTTTGAGAGTAAATTGGTTTGAGAGCGCTTTGCAAGACAAGCTAATTTTTTAAATAAATTTTGACTTGATATACAAGCGATGTCTTGATATACAAGTAGCGTCAGGTATAAAAAAGAAGAGAGGAGCCTCTAAAGTATAGCAATATGGTTACATTTAATGAAGGTTCAATATTTAGCAACTCCCATGGTTGATGATTAAAACAGGCACATCTAAGAATGCAGGCATCTGGGGTAAAGCTGTCCACATAGACTATCTTCTGCACAGCCATCTTCATCATCCCTTCCCCGCTGCACTCCACGAGTGATTCAAAGCCTCATTTTCAAATCTGTAAAGAAAAGCGCACGCAACCTCGGGCAATAACGCTTTAATAAAGGACAACAACACAGTACATTGGAATTGCACTCACACTTTTCCTTTAAGACAATCGCTTTACAGCATTCCAACAGGAGCTACTCGCTCCTCCCGTCCCTCCAGATGGTGACTCTGCGGTCTCCTCATTCGCGGCTGCCGCCGCTGTTTCCCCGCTCTCCTTCACTTCCTGTGTTGCCTGGTCACCGGATGCCGGTTCAAGTGCGCCTGTGCACTATACCAACGTAATCTACGGCGCCTCAGGAGAGCCTCAGCCAAAGCCGGAGCCACAAGTTGTACGGAGCTGCGAGGTGGGAGATTCAAGACACGGGTGCACTGCCTCTGCTGTTACTACGGACAACGCGTTTCGGAGGCGGAGCCTCCTTCCTCAGGTCAAAGCCTCATTTTCAGATCACTCTACTGCAGGCTATTCTTCCCGGTCACGATTGCAGACTGACAGTGGTGAGAGCCGGTGGTTCAAAAGATGGTCTATGTGGACAGCTTTACCCCGGATGCCTGCATACTTAGGTGTGCCTATTTTAATCATCAACCATGTGAGTTGCTAAATGTTGAACCTTCATTAAATGGAACCATATTGCTACACTTAGAGGCTCCTCTCATCTCTCTTCTCTATTCTGTAGCTCTGCTAGATTTTGCTTCTAATCCCCTTGGGAAGGCTGCATATTGTGGATGGACATTTTATGGTTACACAACCTATCGCATTGCTATAATCTTTGTATATAGACTATAAACTGAAGGACTTGTGGAACGAATCATCTGAGTTTCCAATATTTCTTATGGGGAAATTTGCTTTGATACAAGAGTGCTTTGGATTACAAGCATGTTTCCGGAACCAATTATGCTCGCAATCCAAGGTTTTACTGTACTTTCATTTTAATATAATTTTTATTGCCTTACATATAGGCTCAACAACTACAAATAATTAAACAAGAACACCTAAATGAACCAGCCGAAATTAATCAGTGTGTGAACCTATAGGCACCACTCCTCTCAAATCCTTAGATTGAAAACTTGAAGGCGCCAAGTGGAAACATGTCACCCAATAAATCACTATACGATGGCCTGCTGCAAGTGAATGGAGGCTGGGAAAAATAGGCAGTTGAGCTGTGTTTTGGCAGCTCCCAAATTGACAAACTGCAGGTTAACATTGCCAGCGACTATGGTAGTACACATTGCTGAGGGGAAAAAAAAAAAAATGTAAAAATCAAATTTTTTTTTACATTTTAGGCCAATTTGATTTCTGCTACATATGTTTGGTTAAAAAAAAAAAAAAAAAAAAAAAAAAAAAAAAAAAAAAAAAAAAAATCGCAATAAGCTTATTTTAATTGGTTTGCGCAAAAGTTATTGCGTTTACTAACTAAGGGAAAGATTTTTGTAATTTTTATTGCTTTTTTTTTTTTTTTTTAACGAGTAATGGCGGCGATCTGCTTTTTTTTTTTTTGCGGGACTGAGACATTGCGGCGGACAGATCGGACCCTTGACTGACATTTTTGACACTTTTGGGGTTACCAGTGACATTACTACAGTAATCAGTGCTATAAATATGCACTGTTACTGTAATAATGACACTGGGAGGGAAGGGGTTAGCTTTATTTGGTGATCAAGGGGTTAAATATATGCCTGGTGCTTACTGATGTGTGTGGGGGAAGGGGACTGTGTGACACAGGCACAGATCGCAGGTTCAGCTATGCTGAATCCTGTAATCTGTCCCTGCCTGTCACATAGGAGATCCGCCTGCTTTGTTTACACAGGCGGGCGGATTTCCTCACTCGATCCCCGACGATCGGGGAAGAGCGGCGGTGATCACCGCCTCTCCTCCCCTGGCCTGACTGCCGCTGTGTCTGAATAAAGCTGGACGATAACGAGCCACTTTTCCGCAGTACGCTCCTGATATAGACTGGGCAGAAGGAACCGCGCATTCAGCCAAGGCTCGGCAGTTCCTAAATGTTTTGCAGGACAATTTCATGGGTCAGATGGTGAATGCACCGACAAGAAACAATGCGGTACTTGACCTTCTGATTACCAACAATACAGACCTGCTCACGGATATAGAAATACGGGACAACTTAGGGAACAGTGACCATAGGTCAATTGGTTTCAGTATTAATTACAGTAATAGGAAACACAAGGGTAATATAAGGACACTGAATTTCAAAAGAGCCAATTTCCCTAAACTGTGCTCGCTGCTAGAAAATATCAAATGGGATAGAACCCTGGGAACAAAGAACACGGAAGAAAAATGGGAGTGCTTCAAGAGCATACTTAACAAGGGGTGGGCCAGTGCATTCCACAGGGAAATAAATTTAAAAGAGCAAAACTAAACCCTGGGTGGCTAAACTCCAACATAAAAACTAGAGCTAAAGAAAAGGCCTTCAAAAAATACAAGACTGAGGGGTCATTGGCAGCATTTAAGCACTACAAAGAGTGTAATAAGAAATGTAAAGACGAAATCAGGGCGGCTAAAATAGAACACGAGAGACATATAGCGGAGGAGAGTAAAAAGAAACCCAAGAAGTTCTTTAACCGCTTGCCGAATGCTCACAGTATATTTACTGCGGCAGCCAGCCCCTCACAGGCAGAGTGACGTAGGTCTACGTCGCTCGCCTGTGAGGCTCTGGGGAGCGAGCGCGCTCCCGCGCGGTCACGGACCCCCCCGCGCGTGTGACCAGCGGACCGGATGTCCGCCGGTCACTCGGCGATCGGCGGGGGAGAGGGAGAATGTCAGGCAGCTTGTGTAAACAAGCCACCTGTCATTCTCCTCGCTGTAAAGACACTGATCACACGGATCTAGTATGTAGATCCGTTGATCAGTGTCCTTACAGCTCAAGCCACAGCCAATCACAGTAGAAAGCACGCCCCTAGGGATACACACAGCCCCTCCCTCCCAAATAAAGTTAACCCCTTCACTGCCAGTGTATTTTTACAGTAACAGTGCATATGTATAGCACTGATTACTGTAGAAATGTCACTGGTAACCCCAAAAGTGTCAGAAATGTCAGTCAAGGGTCCGATCTGTCCGCCGCAAAAAAAAAAAATCGGAGATCGCCGCCATTACACGTTAAAAAAAAAAACAACAAAAATGACAAAAATCTTTCCCTTTGTTAGTAAACGCGATAACTTTTGCGCAAACCAATCAAAATACGCTTTTTGCGATTTTTTTTACCAAACATAGGTAGCATAAAACAAATTGGCCGAAAATGTTAAAAAATTTTGATTTTTACATTTTTTTTTGGGGAATTTCATATAAAAAATGTGAAAAATATTGTTATTTTTGCAAAATGTACGCTCTTTTTTTGTTTATAGCGCAAAAAGTAAAAATTGCACGGGTGATCAAATACCACCAAAAGAAAGCTCTGTTTGTGGGAAAAAAAGGACGTCAAATTAGTTTAGGTACAGCGTCGCACTACGGCGCAATTGTCCGTTAAAGTCACGCAGTGCCGAATCGCAAAATACCCCCTGGTCGTTTAGCAGGAAAATCCTCCGGGGCTTAAGTGGTTAAGTATATAAACAGTAGGAAAGCGAGGCCAGAACAAATTGGCCCCATAAAAGATGATAAAGGAAAAATGGCCACAGAGGACAGAGAAAAGGCGGAAGTGTTAAATAATTTCTTTTCTTCAGTCTTCACAAAGGAATCGGGGGGCTACACAAACCCAGCTTGTAAGGCCGAACTAAATAATACACCTCAGGAAGTGCTGCCATGGCTAACAGAAGATAGACTTAGAGCTAAACTAGAGAAACTTAACATAAATAAATCCCCGGGACCGGATGGCTTGCACCCAAGGGTTCTTAATGAGCTCAGCCAGGTGATTGCCAGACTATTATTCTTGATCTTTAAGGATAGTTTACAGACGGGTATGGTGCCAGTTGATTGGAAAAAAGCCAACGTGGTACCAATATTTAAAAAGGGGCCGAGATATATCCCGGGTAACTATAGGCCGGTCAGCCTAACATCAGTAGTCTGCAAAATTTTGGAGGGGATGATAAGGGACCACATACAAGACTTTAGTAATGAAAACGGTATTATAAGTAGTAATCAGCATGGATTCATGAAAAATCGTTCGTGCCAAACCAATCTATTAACCTTCTACGATGAAGTGAGCTGCCACCTAGATAAAGGTAAGCCTGTGGATGTGGTGTATCTGGACTTTGCAAAGGCCTTTGACACCGTTCCCCACAAACGCTTACTGTACAAACTAAGGAAGGTAGGTATGGACCATAAGGTGAGTACCTGGATAGAGAACTGGCTCCAGGGGAGAGTACAGAGGGTGGTGATTAATGGGGAGTACTCGGATTGGGCGGGTGTGGAAAGTGGGGTCCCCCAGGGTTCTGTCCTGGGACCAATCCTGTTTAATTTGTTCATAAATGATCTAGAGGAGGGGATATCTAGTACAATCTCAGTATTTGCAGATGATACTAAATTAGGCATGCCAATATCTTCTATGCAGGATGTGGAAATCTTACAAGTGGACCTGAACAAAATAACGGGGTGGGCAACTACATGGCAGATGAGATTTAATGTAGAAAAATGTAAAGTAATGCACTTGGGGGCCAGAAACCAGAAAGCAAGCTACTCAGTAGGGGGGGAACCTCTGGGTGAGTCTAGGATGGAAAGGGACCTGGGGGTACTGGTAGACAACAGGCTTGGCAGTGGCATGCAATGCCAAGCGGCCGCAAGCAAAGCCAACAGAATACTGGGATGTATAAAAAAGGGGATTCACTCCAGAAATAAAGAGATTATTCTTCCACTCTACAAGACTCTGGTCCGGCCACATCTGGAGTATGCTGTCCAGTTCTGGGCACCGGTCCTCAGGAAGGATGTGCTGGAACTGGAGAAAGTCCAGAGAAGGGCAACAAAAATAATTAGGGGAATGGAGGACATCAGCTATGAGGAAAGACTGCAAGCACTGAACCTATTCTCTATGGAGAAGAGACGATTGAGGGGGGATATGATATCAATGTACAAATACTGTACTGGCGACCCTAGCATAAGGAACAAACTATTCAGAGAAAGGAGATACAATAAGACACGTGGCCACTCACTAAAACTTGAGGAAAGGCGTTTTAACCTTAAAGTGCGTAAGGGGTTCTTCACTGTAAGAGCGGTAAGGATGTGGAATTCTCTTCCACAAGCAGTCGTATCTGCAGGGAGCATTGATAGTTTCAAAAAAATATTAGATGGATACCTTAAAGACCACAACATACAGGGGGTATACAATGTATGGTTAAAAGCAAACACACACACACATCATAGGTTGAACTGGATGGACTGATGTCTTTTTTCAACCTCACTAACTATGTAACTATGTGAGCGGTCGGCAAGTGGTTAAATAAAGCTAGCTATACAGTATATAATCAGACCAGAATACATTATATTTTTTTTTTTTTTTTTTTTATATTACACGCACCTAAACAATCCATTCAATTTATATCAAATCAGACAGGCCCTACACAGTTGAGGATATATCTAATGGAGTTTGAAAAATTAGTTTTTTTTTCCAAAATCTGCCTCTCATTGGGGGGGTTGGGGGTAGACGGGTGTGTATGTCCTTTCACTTCCTGTCCCATAGCCAAAATAGGATTCACGAGAACTAGTGGCCTCATTGGAAGATTTCCCCTTTTCCCCTCTACTCCTGTTCTGGTGACAGCACAAAATGGTGTCCTCCAGGACCAATAGAGAGGGTGGATCTCCCCAGGGTTAAGCTGGATACACACTATACAACTTTTGTTGGTAGATTTCTCTTCAACTATGTAGTATAAGGGCCTGCCTCATTTCATACAAATTAAAAGTGTTTAGGTCTGACCTCATATTATATGGTTTTGGTAAGTCTAAAGGAAAAAAAATCTAAAGAAAATTGTATAGTGTGTATCCAGCTTTACAGACCAATAAAAACAGACAGGTGTTCTAAAAACAAGGGAAGGAAGCTTTGCCATTAGGTATGCTTTAGGAAGATTGTACAGTATATGGTTGGGTTATTAACCACTTGCCGACTGCCGCACGACTATTTACGTCGGCAGCCAGCCCCTCACAGGCAGAGCGACGTAGGGCTACGTCGCTCTGCCTGTGAGGGTCTAGGGAGCGAGCGCGCGCCGCTGGAGGCCTGCTCGCTCACGGATCCCCCCCCCCGCGCGTGTGACCGGCGGACCCGATGTCCGCCGGTCACTCGTGATCGTCCGTTAGAGCGGGATAAAGGCAGGCGGCTAATGTAAACAAGCCGCCTGTCATTCTCCCCTGTGTATGAATGGTGATCATACGGTTCTACTATGTAGGACCGTTGATCACTGTTCATACACCTCAAGCCACAGCCAATCACAGTTAGAATCACGCTCCTAGGGACACACATAACCCCTCCCTCTCAAAAAAAGTTAACCCCTTCACTGCCAGTGTCATTTTACAGTAACAGTGCATATGTATAGCAATGATTACTGTAGTAATGTCACTGGTAACCCCAAAAGTGTCAAAAATGTCAGTCAAGAAAAAAAAAAAAAAAAAACACAACAAAAATCTTTCCCTTAGTTAGTAAACGCAATAACCTTTGTGCAAACCAATCAAAATACGCTTTTCGCGATTTTTTTTTTACCAAACACATGCAGCAGAAAACAAATTGACCTAAAATGTTAAAAAATTTAGATTTTTTACATTTTTTTGGGCGGAATTTCATATAAAAAAAAATGTGAAAAATATTATTTTTGCAAAATTGACACTCTTTTTTTGTTTATAGCGCAAAAAGTAAAAATCGCACAGGTGATCAAATACCACCAAAAAAAAGCTCTGTTTGTGGGGAAAAAAAGGACGTGAAATTTGTTTGGGTACGGCGTCGCACGACCGTGCAATTGTCCGTTAAAGTCACGCAGTGCCGAATCGCAAAATAGGCCCTGGTCAGGAAGGGGGTAAAATCTTCCGGGGCTTAAGTGGTTAATCTCCATACAATGTATACTGCTGTCCCTATATAGTAATGAGGAAGACGTTGCTTGTCCTGAGAATTGAGTTGGATGAGCTGTTTGGCACACTATGCACAGAAAAATATTCTGATCCTTACTGAATGCTGGTGAAATAATTACAAAACATCGGAGGAATTTATCAAAACTGGATCAGCTATGCATGCCAACCAATCATCTCGTGGCTTTCATTTTCAAACATTAACTGGACAAGCTGAAGACAGAAGCAGATTGGTTGTGATAACCTTCCCCATGCTCTAGCTCCCATGACTTGTATAGGACTTCAGTACACAGATCTGTGTCCCAGCGATCTCCTGACCTGTCTATGTGCACAGTGCAGACAGACACCTCCCCTCTACAAAACAGAATTATCCATACAGTACCATCACAGCTCAGCCTTCTGTGAAAAGGAATTCACATCGCATATGTCCACCTGCAGACACACCTCTCCTAACAACACATCCGGGTGAACTACCCACAATGCCTCGGTTTGTAGTTCCCTCGTGCTGTGTGTTCTCGCGATGTTATGCAGAGTGGGCGGGGATTTCTGTGCTGCTTCCTGGTAAGTAATAAGAACGTTTCTTACGGAACTGAATGTGTGCAGATTGGCCCGTCCGTTACCACAGGTTGTCGCTTCATTGCCATGCCAATGTTATGAAATGCAAAGTATCAGTTTTATGGTTTTCCCAGGACAAGTAGGTCTGTGTTAGCAGCATAGGTAAGTATTTTCTAAATGTGAACAGATTGCTGGCTTCGGGCGAGGTCAGACGGGCAGTACAGCTTTGTATTGAAGGGGTTTGGGTCCATTCACACAAGGGGCTGGATTGGGCCAGCGCAGTCCCTCCACATGACAAGAAAAATCGATTTTCCCAGCACAGTGCAAAGCAATCCACCGCATCACACCATGCAGTGGGCAATATAACAATGTAATATCACTGTGTGACATTAAAACAAGGTTTGTTTAACCACTTTAAGAC
Source organism: Pelophylax lessonae (assembly GCF_965119305.1). Taxonomy (NCBI): domain Eukaryota; kingdom Metazoa; phylum Chordata; class Amphibia; order Anura; family Ranidae; genus Pelophylax; species Pelophylax lessonae. The sequence goes on from NC_138770.1 coordinate 494,130,681, forward strand.
CGGAATGATTTGCCCCCTTAATAACCAGGCCATATTTTGTCATTCGGCACTGCGTAAAGCCCCGTACACACGTACCGATATTCGACCGATCGGCCGATTGTAGGCTTGTCAGTATGATGCTTCCGACAGCGCATTTTCGGCCGAACAGAATCGGGTGTGCAGGCATTAAAATTTTTGTTGGCCAACACCAGAACGGCCGATTGTTCGCCAGTCAGTACAGATTTTGGCCGACTGACAGCAGATTAGCAAGACTGGGCATGCTCAGAAAAGAAAAAAGACAAGGAAAGTTAACCATCACATGACATCACTTCTGCAGTCGGCTGTTGTTGGCCGACAAAATTCGTGTGCAGTCTTTTGCAGTTTTCAACAGACACGACAGCCCCGGACAAAAGACGGCCGATCGTTCCGCCGACGATCAGTACGTGTGTACGGGGCTTTACTTTAACAGACAATTGCGCAGTCGTGCGACGCTGTACACAAATAAAATTGGCGTCCTTTTTTTTCTACCCACAAATGGAACTTTCTTTTGGAGGTATTTGATCGCCCCTGCGATTTTTATTTTTTGCGCTACAAACAAAAAAAGTGACAATTTTGGGAAAAAAAAATATTTTTCACATTCTGTTATATGACATTCTCAAATTTAAAAATCAAATTTTTTTTTTTTTTTTTTAACATTTTAGGATAATTTGTTTTCTGCTACTTATTTTTGGTAAAAAAAAAAAAAAAAGAAATCGCAATAAACGTATTTTAATTGGTTTGTGCAAATTTTATCGCCTCTACTAACTACGGGAAAGATTTGTCATTTTTATTTTTTTTTTTTTTTTACTGGTAATGGCGGTGATCCTTCTTTTTTTTTTTTTTTTTTTTTTTTACGGGACTGCAACGTTGTGGCGGACAGATCGGACCCCTGACATTTTTGACACTTTTGGGGGGACCAGTGACATTACTACAGTAATCAGTGCTAAAAATATGCACTGTTACTGTAATAATGACACTGGTAGGGAAGGGGTTAACAGTATAGGTGATCAAAGGGTTAAATGTGACCTTAGGGGAGTGATTCTAACTGTGGGGGCGTGGCTTCTAAGATGAACGTAAAGACGTGATCCTTTATAGAAGGATCACAGGAGCTCTATGATCATTTCAGGGAGAAGAATGGTCAGCTGTGTTTACAACAGCCGACCGCCCTCTCTCAGCGGGGAAACGATCGCGGGTGTCAGGCAGCAGTCGGAGCCGCGTGCCCGGTGCATCGGCTTCCCCGCTGCCGAGTGGGGGCGGGAGCGCGCCGCCTAGCCACGAGTACGAGACCAACGTACACCTACAGCGATTTGCCTGGGAGCAGCTGCCTGCCACCGTATAACTGCGGGCGGTTGGCATCCCGTTAAAAAAAAAAAAAGTAAACAATGCGATGCGTCCCAGTCAGCGCGTCAGCACTGCAGGCATCCCAGCCGATGTGTTAAATAGACCCCTTACTGTCTGGATTGCACTCTTATCAAACAAACCATAGTCATACGTTGCCTACTGTATTTTTAAGCTCACCACACACCTTTTGTATGATCCTATTAAGACATGTAGTGCAAGGGCCTGCCTGATTGGATTCAGGTTTATTGAATAAATTAGGCAGGTTCTCCTATTACACAATTTTGGTAAATCTGAAGTGGATAGTACAAAGATTGAATGGTCAGACTGTAACATTAAGGCTCAGTTCACACTGGTGCGATGCGGGAACCAGCGCGATTTCTGTGCGGGTTCCCGCATCGCATCTGACTCACAGGCAGTTCACACTGCTCTCTGCAAACCACTGCGGGTGTCCATGTAAAGTTAATGACACCCCAAAACGGTTTGCAGAACACAGTGCGAACTGTGAAATCGGATCACATGCGTCAGCACACCCAGGCAATCCGATTCAAGTGCGAACCAAATGCGATGCAAGTTTTCTGAATTTGCATCGCACAAACATTGCATGTAATGTGCACAGGCATGGGGTGCGAATCACATGCGATGTCTGGGATCGCACTAGTGTGAACCCAGACTTACTGTATGGTGGCCACACACGCTTCAAATTGATTGTTGTGCAAATCAGTCAAAACATTTAAATCTGCAAACTATCAAATGGCTATAACCTTCCTTCTGGTTGATTTAGACTAAAGCCCGTACACACGTGCAGATTGTCGGCCGAAAAGATTCGGCCGACGACCGATCGGCCGATTTTCGGCTTGTTAGTATGATGCTTCCGACAGCGCACTTTCGGCCGAACAGAATCTGTCGTGCAAGCATTAAAATTTTTGTATGCCGACACCAGAACGGCCGATTGTTCGCCAGTCAGTACAGAATTTGGCCGACAATCAGCAGATTTGCAAGACTGGGCATGCTCAGAAAAGAAAAAACACAGGGAAAGTTAACCATCACATGACATCACTTCTGCAGTCAGCGGACAAAATTCGTGTGCAGTCTTTTGCACTTTTCAGCGGACACGACAGCCCGGGGACAAAAGACGGCCGATCGTTCGGCCGACGCTCGGTACGTGTGTACGGGGCTTTAGTTTCCACTGAACTTGATAAAATGGAATCAATCAGCCAGAGCAAAATATTAGGCCACATTCACACCTACGTTTCTGGCCAACAAGCAAGCAAATGCAAAAAAAATCAGGTGACCTATGACCTCCCAGATGCCTGTCAAACACCCTCTGAAAAGTAATTTGCTGCAATCATTTTTCAAAGGGCAACGTATAAACGATCCCTAACAACCAAAAGTTGTCCTTTTACAGAAAACTTGTACTTTCTGAGACATGGAGCATGTATGCAAATCAGGAGTCTGAACTTTCCAGATATACGTGTTTGTTCAGAGTCAGTGAACTCCTGTAAAAAAAAAAATGATCAGGTCGATCTTTGACAAGGAGCAATATGATGGATCAACTTGGGTGCAACCAGCATGGTGGGTTTTACCTGTGATTATTGTTAGTGGCTGCAATAGCCACTAGCAATAATCACTGTCTTATCCAGGTGGCGATGACCTCCCCCACCCTCCCGCTGGGATACAACAATAGCCCGGGGGCAGGGATCCCCGCATCCACACTGTCCCTGTTGATGGGGGAATCAAGTGAATTACAAGTTGCAGGAAATACATTTTCTCTATGTATGGCTGACCTAACCCTGTCTGTTTTAACTCCTACATTACAGGCAGTTGCAACACAGCCCTATTTAAGCCTCGTACACACGCACCGATTGTTGGCCGTGAATTTTCGGCCAACGTCCGATCGGCCAATTGTCGGCTTGTTAGTATGATGCTTCCGACAGCCAACTGCGACTTTTCGGCCAAACAAAATCTGGTGTGCATGCTATAAAATTTTTGTTGGCCGTCAGCAGAACGGCCGATTGTTCCTCAGTCAGTACAGATTTCGGCTGACAAAAATGTGATGATCAAGACTGGGCATGCTCAGAGAAGAGAAAACACACGGAAAGTAAACCAGCACATGACATCACTTCTGAAGTTGGTTGTTGTTGGCCGAGAAAATTTGTGTGCAGTCTAGAGCACATTCCAACCAACACAACAACACTGGACAAAAGACGGCCGATCGGTCAGCCTACAATCGGTGCGTGTGTACGAGGCTTTACTTGAATGTGTCATCTTTGATGGCAATATGTCTGTTCAGATCCACCTAAACAGAAAAGGATGCAGCCTTGTTCTAGTTAAAAAAAAAAATGGACCTGAGCAAACACGGATGTAAATGTAAATTATCCGCAAGCCCATAGAAATTAATTACCGTTTTTCATATGAAAGTAACCAGATAAAAAAACAGAGGAAAAGAACTCCCGGAAGAGAACAGTAGAGCCAAGTATGGTATTTTTCCAACTTCCTTTAACCATTTCTCGACCACCCGCTGCAGTTTTACTGCGGCAGGGTGGCTCTCCTGCGTGGGAAGCTAGGGGGCAAGCGCGCGATGGCGACAGCGTGCTCCCGACCCTACTTGGCAGCGGGGAAGCCGATGCACGGGTCAGGCGGCTCCGATTGCCGTCTGACACCCACGATCGCTTCCCGCTGAGAGAGGACGGTCAGCTGTTGTAAACACAGCCGACCGTTCTTCTCCCTGAAATGATCAGAGCTCATGTGATACTTCTATATAGGATAACATGTCTCTATGGTAATTTCACAAGCCACGCCCCCCACAGTTAGAATAACACCCTAGGCTCACATTTAACCCATTGATCACCCATAGGGTTAACACCTTCCCTGCCAGGGTCATTATTACAGTAACAGCGCATATTGTTAGCACCGATTACTGTAGTAATGTCACTGGTCCCCCCCCCAAAAGTGTCAAAAATGTTAGGGGGTCTGATCTGTGGCGGCAATGTCGCAGTCCTGCAAGAAATATAAAACAATAAAAATGACCTCTTTCCCGTAGTTAGTAGACGCGATAACTTTTGCGCAAACCAATCAAAATACGCTTATTGCAATTTTTTTTAACCAAAAATATGTAGCAGAAAACAAATTGGCCTAAAATGTTAAATTTAGATTTTTACATTTTTTTTTTGAGACTGTCATATAGCGGAATGTGAAAAATATTGTTTTTCTTTTCAAAATTGCCGCTCTTTTTTTGTTTATAGCGCAAAAAATAAAAATTGCACAGTTGAACGAATACCACCAAAAGAAAGCTCTGTTTGTGGGGAAAAAGGACATTAATTTTATTTGAGTACAGCGTCGCACGACCGCGCAATTGTCCGTTAAAGTAAAGCAGTGCCGAATCGCAAAATAGGGCCTGGTCAGGAAGGGGGCAAATCCTTCCGGTCTTAAAGTGGTTAAAAGAACAAACTGTCAAACGAGAAAAAAATGTTGCTGTAACTGCCAGTTAAGTGTTATCTAGGATTCAGCTTCAATTTGTAAAACTGGCTGTAGATTGGTAGAATTTTTAATGAAATGTATTGGAAAATCAAGATTCTAAGAAAGTTTGGTAATTCTTCAAATCATTAGTAGGTCGAATCAATGTTTATATTCAACCGCAGGGCCAAGAAAATTTGAAGGAGCAGGTTGCAAAATTTGTTTTTTTTTTAATATCAAAAGAACTTTATTGAACATTGTGCACAAACAATACAGAGTCCAGAGCAGAAGTGCCCACAATTCACAGAATTTTCAACAATACAGTCAAGGTACAATACTTAAAGGCATTAAGGCAAATATCACAGAAACCTTCAAGGCCAACCAACTAATCAAAGAAGCAGAGTGCGTAGAATATATAACCCACTCCCTATATTTTATTCACTGCAGAAAAGGAGAGTTACCATCCCTCGCATCCCACCCGCCACCAATCTATCCAGGACCAGGTCTACCGGGGCCAGACCCGGCACGCAAAGTTGTTCTTGAACAAACCAATTTCTATAGCAAATGTGGTTTTCATTTGGTAAAGTCCATTCACTCCAAAATCTTTCAAACAACAAACAAAGGTTCTGAGAACTTTCATATGACTTTTCCTTATGAATTTTCGTTTGAAATCCTATCCATCTCTGGTCAGCTTTAGTTAAGTCCAGACAAAACTGAAAGCCTCTAATACTATCCTCTCCCCAGATCGAAAACGCTAATGTCTAAAGGCCCGTACACACGTACCGATCGTCGGCCGAAAAGCTTCGGCCGACGACCGATCTGCCGATTGTAGGCTTGTTAGTATGATGCTTCCGACAGCCGACAGCGCACTTTCGGCCGAAAAGAATCTGTCTTGCAAGCATGAAAATTTTTGTATGCCGACACCAGAGCGGCCGATTGTTCGCCAGTCAGTACAGAATTCGGCCGACAGACAGCAGATTTGCAAGACTGGGCATGCTCAGAAAAGAAAAAACACAGGGAAAGTTAACCATTACATGACATCACTTCTGTAGTCGGCGGACAAAATTCTTGTGCAGTCTTTTGCACTTTTCAACAGACACCGACAGCCCTGGACAAAAGACGGCCGATCGGTACGTGTGTACGGGGCATAAGGCTGGTTTTGCACGGGCTGTCTGATCAGGTCCACCTGTCAGTTTTTCAGGTGGACCTGATCAGACCATCCATAGCTCTCAATGGAGCGGCGGATGTCAGCTGGAATGTGTCCGCTGACACCCGCCAGCATCCGATTCTGTGCGCCAAAAGCAGTGGATCGGATGACAGTCGAATGGACATGGATAGGCGGTCTGTTTCCAGCTGACAGCCCCATAGGGAACGGGGGGGGGGGGGTCAGTGTCTGCGCTGCATAGTAGACACAGACCTGTGATCCGCCTGCTCTGCGGGGAGATCCCCTGCTGAGCAGGCAGATGCAGACTAGGGAGGACACCTGTGTGAAACCAGCCTAAAGCCCCGTACACACGATCAGATTATCGAACCATCTGTCGTCCGTTTTTATGTTGCATGCTAGTCTGATGTGGAAAGTGAAGAGGTTACTTTCATACTAATTTTCCCGTATGACAGAATTCTACTTCAGAAGTGATGTCGTGTTGAATTGTTTTGTATGTGTTCTTTCGTATCTGAGCATGCCTAGTCTTGCTCTTAAGATTTTTTTTTCCATCAAACTGTACAAATGAGACGAAAATCGGACGTTGTGTTGATGGACGATAAAAATTTTATAGCCTGCACATCAGGATTTTTTCGGCCGAAAAGTCAGAGCCTGCTGTTGAAAGCACCATACTAACAATCCGAAAATCGGCAGATCGGTAGTCGGACGAAATTTCCCTTCAGATTTTCTCATTGTGTGTATGGGCCTTAAGGCCCCTTTCACACACGGAGTCTGTCAGGTGGACTCCGTTTTTCTCAGCGGGGGATCGATCTGCAGCTGTCAGGTCCCCATTCTTCTCTATGGGGGAATCGGATGGGAACGGACCGTCTGTCCGTTCTCATCCGATCGGCCAGACGGATGGAAAATAGGGTTTCCATCCATCCACCTAGCTGTTGTCATTCAGTTCATAGTAGATGAGCATTATTTGCAGAGGGCAATGGAGACTGACCCATTGGTCATTTTTTATGACTGTGTACACTATTATATTTATATTTCCAAAAACTGTGCACAAATTTAAAGGTACCAGATTTGGTTTCCCTTTAGTCCCCTTTCACACATAGGAGCACGTCGGCGAATTCCGTTATTCTCAGCAGGGGATCGATCCGCCAATTCCCCGCTGAGCAGGCGGATGGCAGCTGTGTCTCCGCTCTGTGCGCTGAGACACAGCTGTCAGGTCCCCGCTGTTCTCTATGGGGGAAACGGACCGTCTGTCCGTTCTCATCCGATCCCATCCGCTGGACAGATGGAAAATAGGGTTTCCATCCGTCCAGATTTGACGGATCGGATGTCAGCGGACATGTCTCCGCTGACATCCGATGCCCCATAGAGATGCATGGGGGGACCATTCAGATACCCCCAAAAAAACTCACAAGCGGATCTGACCGGACTACCTGTGTGAAAGGGGCCTAAGGGTGTCTCCATTAATCTTTCATCCAAAGTGGAGACACCCTAAAGCCTCATACACAGGATCAGATTATCAGACGATCATTCGTCCGTTTTTTGTTGCATGCTAGTCTCTTATCAAAAGTGAAGAGGTTACTTTCATATGAAAATTCTCGTACGACAGAATTCAACTCCAGAAGTGATGTCATGTGTTGAATTGTTTTGTATGTATTCTTTCATTTCTGAGCATGCCTAGTCTTGCTCTTATGATTTTTTTTCGGACTAATTAAATGAAAATCATACCTTGTGTTGATGTACGTTAAATTTTATAGCCTGCACATCCAGTTTTTGTTGTCCGAAAATTTGTAATCGGCTGTCAAAAGCACTATACTAACGATCCGAAAATCGGCAGATCGTTCGCCGGACTAAATTTTACTTCCAATTTTCGTATCATGTGTACGGCCTTAAGACAGGAGGTGTGTTAGCGGCCAGATCACCATGTGAAAATATCAGAAAACCCTTAAAAAAAAAAATTGAACGCAGCCACCAGATTCAATATTTGATACCCTGCAATACGTGGAATTTAGATTTTGGGGTTTTTAACCACTTTAAGGGGGTAAGCACCTGCATGCTCACACTGCTCTGACCTCATCATGTTGTCCATTCCAGGACTGATGGCTGGTTTTTGAAGCTGCCAGTTGTTTCTGTCCTGGTATGAGGGTTTTAGAATGGGATCTACTACAGGTATCCAAGGCCTCATGCACATGGGCATTAAAAAGCTGCTTTTTCAGGCATACAGCATTTTTTTTTATGCTTTCAAACATGGTTCTATTTTAGCCTATGTGGCCATGTACGTACAAGCATTTAGATCAGGATCTTAGGACACACAGGCTTTTGTAAACGCCTATAGTGTGCTATCGCCTAACCTTCTTTTGCAACCAATCCTGGAACTTTACCCTTTGGATTTGGGTGGGGCCTACTCTATAGTGTGTATGGACATCTAGGTTAACATGGAGGGGTAAATAATATGTGCAGCGCTAAATAATGTGACATGAAATAGATACATAATCACAAAATGCAATACAAGTGATAAACAATATCAATAGATATTCGGTGACACATATAATGATGAAATCAAATATAGTCCCATTGAAATGGTAAAGTATAAAAGGTGAGTGAAAGTCCCAAAACGTGATAAATCCTGATGCCAGGAAAGGTTGCAACTTAAAAGTGAAATAAATCCCGTCACCAGATGAACATCTAAAATGGGCGCTCACACAGACCAAACAGGCTTATGAAATAATCCAAATTCCTCCTTGGAGTGACCAGAGATGTAGTTCCAGGCTCATAGGGAAGCGGAGGGAAGGAGCAGAATGTCCCTCATAAACCAGACCGCATGGAAGCCAAGAAGAAAAGTGCACATAGCGTAATACTGCTAACAAACTTTTATTAAAAAAAGGCAGAAATTGCACTTACAAACATCCGAAGGTTACAGGCAATATACACATGAGGCAAGGAACTCTGTTGGAGGATTCTGATGCGTTTCGTCCTACTGGACATTATCAAAGGATATTGCTCAATGTGGAGGAAAATATGGATGGTTTTATAAGCCCCCAAATTCGAATAAAACGATCCCCACCTGGATTACAGGGCGCACTGTGCCGCTACTTACGTCAAAATAGCGTCAGCGTGCGCTCCAAGCCTCGTTCTGGTTACAACCACAGACGTGACATCACTTCCGGTTTACACCGGAAGTGATGTAACAGGGGACACAGAGGAGGCACGGAGAGGCAAATAAATGCACAAGTACACTATGGGGGATCATAAAACAAACTACTCATGAAGGGGATTAATCTAAAAAGAATAACATTATTAAAACAAGCTGACAATAGTTTAAATAAGGCAAATGGAAAAGTGCATATAATTACTTCTGGTGGAGAAAACGGGAAGGTAAAACAATACTACGGGGGACATCTTAATATTGATATAAGATTAAGAATTCAAATTGCACTATATATAAAAATGATATCAAAATGTTAAAATATTAAGAAAAAGAAAAAAAGGGGGGAAGAGAAAGCATTCGCTGGAGGTCTCATTTAAAGCGGAGTTCCACCCATTTTTAATAGGTTGGAATACATAGCTGTATGTAATCCCCTTTAAAACGGCTTTTACCAATGGAAACTTTTTTTTTTGCTAGTAAATACCTTAATTTCGGCATTATTGCTCCTCTCCTCACTTCCTGGTCCGATCGGCGATGACGTCATTCGGCGATCCGCAGTGTCTGCTGGGATGTATTCAATTCCAGAAATCTCGGAGTAGCTGTATCTGTACTGAGCCGTGCCTGCCCCGCCTCCGCCCCGCCTCCGCCCCGCCTCCTCTCATTGAGTTGCATTGTATGAATGTATTAAGGCCGTTCTCTGCCCCGCCTCCGCCCCGCCTCCTCTTACAAGAGAACAGCCTTAATACATTCATACAATGCAACTCAATGAGAGGAGGCGGGGCGGAGGCGGGGCAGAGAACAGCCTTAATACATTCATACAATGCAACTCAATTAGAGGAGGCGGGGCGGAGGCGGGGCAGGCACGGCTCAGTACAGATACAGCTTCTGCGAGATTTCTGGAATAGAATACATCCCAGCAGACACTGCGGATCGCCGATCGGACCAGGAAGTGAGGAGAGGAGGAATAAAGCCGAAATTAAGGTATTTACTAGCAAAAAAAAAAAGTTTCCATTGGTAAAAGCCATTTTAAAGGGGATTACATAGATCTAAAGTTCCAAAAATGGGTGGAACTCCACTTTAAAAGAGCCAATATAGTCATGTATAATAATTAGATATGCCAGAGAAATGTATGTCGTCCAAAATACTACAAATGAACCCAATATAGAGACAATTATTGTTGGAGAAATTACGGTATATATAACTAAATATATAACCAAAGTATATAAATTAGATAAAATTAAAGACAATAAAATGGAACAGAAGAAAGTCAAGAGGCATTGATAAAGGAATTAATATCCCACTCGATATTTAACCCATAAGGTGAGTAGGACCTGAGGGTATAAATCCAATGCGTCTCTTGGTGTGAAACCCTAATTTTAGTGGATCCTCCCCTCCAGGGAGCTGTATATCACTCACCTTTTATACTTTACCATTTCAATGGGACTATATTTGATTCCATTATTATATGTGTCACCGAATATCTATTGATATTGTTTATCACTTGTATTGCATTTTGTGATTATGTATCTATTTCATGTCACATTATTTAGTGCCGCACATATTATTTACCTATTTCTTTCTTTAACTTGTGCTGGCAGCTTAAATTTTGGTATTATCGCTTAATAGACTTTACCTCACTAACATGGAGGGGTGTTTAGAAGTAGAAAAATGTCAAACGCTGTGAAACTGGCATTTTTGTTTTCCTGACAGACTCCATGGCAGCATACGTATCGGGTTTGGCCCCGCCTCCAAACCTACCCATAGGACATCACTCCCATAAATCTTTGCACCTGTTCAGCACACGTGTTCTTTTTTTGTCCTCCTAATGGATTACCTGTATCCTACCTGAAGATGGATCCCAGGAGATGGATGTCTCTACCATTCGGGTATTGAGTTCTCCAATAAGCCCCAGCTGTTGCGGGGTATGGAGCAGGGGCGAAGATTCTTCTGACGTGCACCTTGGCCAAAAAGCCCAGCTGCTGCGGGTGGCCGGTACCCTGAAAGAATCATGAAGTCTGGTGTGTGCTGTATGCTCATCCATCCCTGGTGGCTAGCGGTTCGTTGGTGGTCGTGAGTACTCCTTGCCTGTCATATTTGTTTAACTCCATGGCAGCTTAAGTTTTTATTTCAGCTGGTTTTGTATGTTCTTTCCTTATTTCCTGTTATTTCCTGGTGGCTAGGGCTACTGAGCATGTGCGGGCGCCTCAGAACGAGGCTTGGTTCTCGCACATGCTCAGTGACGATGTGGAGCATGTGCAGTAGGGTTTTTCGGCGCTGCTTGATGATGTCAGCGGGTGCCATATTGAAAACCCTTCAGGTGTCAGCAGAGTGTGTAGATCATACACTCTGTTGCTGGAAGTCTGTATTTTGCTGTCAGTTTCTCGGTGTGTTTACCTGCGGCATCCGCTGCTGCTCTGCATTTGCCCATACGGTCTTCCTGGTGAGTACCGACCCCAGGTTTTTGGGAGTTATTCCCCCTCTCCTCTTTCTTCCTCTCTGATCCCGTTGTCCGGCTCATCCCTGTAGGTCAGCGCCAGATGGAAGCCTCCTCACCCTCAGCCCACCCTTAATAGGTATGCGGGGGTTGGGGTGTGTAGAGAGGGGGGGATTAGGGCATCATTTATGTCCTGGCTCCCTGTTTGTCTTGCTTTGTTCCTTTGTTTTACAGCCCTCCTAGGTCGGAACGGCATTCCTCACGCAAGAGTGAGCATCGCTTAAGTTCTCACCACCGGCACTCCTCCTCAAGATCTGCTCGGAGGTCACAGTCAGGCTCCCATCATCGTGGGAAATCATCTGCCTTGGCGGGCCCCTCGTGACGCCCAGATAGAGTGGGCTGTTGGGGTTGTGGTGCACGTGTCCCTGAAAGCAAGTCAATGTGTGACAAATGCTTCTCTCAAGCTGCGGGAGAGAGGGACAATCCAGACCAGCGACTGGAGGCCCTAGTCAAGAAGGTCGTCAAGGATTCCCTGGCAGACGTGGGAGTAGGTCGGGCGCAGAGCCCAGAAGTGACTCCTCCAAGCCCTCCCCTTGGAAGACAGCCTTGGGAAGATCCTGAAACCTCTCAACCTAGTCACCTGTCAACTTTCCTGTCAGAGAGTGATTCAGAGATTGAAGATCCCTGCTTGGGATTTGAGTATGCTCTCATCCCCTCCTTAGTCAGAGCGGTAAGAGAGACCCTGAATTGGGAAGACTCTGCTGTTTTCTCCGCCAAAAACAGAAGAGATTCTTTAAGCAGCTCTGCAAAGAGCGACTCAACTTCCCTTTTTTGGGTGAATTAGGGGATATCATTACTGAAGAATGGAGTAAAGTGGAAAGGAAGAATTCCATGCTTTCCAAAATGTCCCGGTTATATCCTTTCAAGGAAGAAGATGTAAAACATCTAGAATCTCCTCCCTTGGTGGACACCGCAGTCATGAGGCTGGTCAAACATGTGACCCTCCCACTAGAGGACACAGCCTCCTTTAAAGATCCTTTGGATAGGAGGATGGATTCTGATCTTAAGAATCTACCTGACTGCGGGAATGGCCTGCAAGCCGGCACTGGCCTTATCCTCATTATCCAAAGCAATGGAGTTGTGGTCTGACTCAGTGGATGAGTCCTTTCGGAGCCTTTCTGAGGAGGCTGCCAGAAGTTCCCCGATTCAGGAACTTAAGATGGCTTTGTCTTTTCTAGGGGAGGCATCTATTGACCTTATACGTCTGTTGGCCAGGGTTATGCTGTCCTCAGTAACGGCCAAGAGGGCTTTGTGGCTCCGCCCTTGGATGGCTGACCCATCTTCCAAACAAGTCTAAAGCCGTATTCCTTTTGGAGGCTCCTCCCTCTTTGGGAATAAGCTGGATGAGGCGATAACCAGGGCCACGGGCAGCAGGTCTGGGTTTCTCCCTCAGGCTCGACGCCCTCTCAATCCAAGGAAAGGACAACGCAGAAGGTATGTTCCTGACCGTGCTAGGGAAGCACGTACCTATAGGCCCGGCAGAGAATTTGGTCGCAACTGGAGAGCATGACAAACCTCCTCGCGGAAACCTTCTAAGAGTGTCCCCTCCGGTGAATGTGATACGACCAAGTCTTTTTGAGATTGGGCCCGCTCAGACATGTCGGGTGGGGGCTCGGTTGCTACACTTCCGGCATGTCTGGGCGGCCTCAATCTGAGACTCCTGGACTGTCAGAACAGTCACATATGGGCACAAGTGGATTTTCAGAGAAACTCAAGATCAAGGTTTCTTCCTACCTCCCTGCCACCCTCAGGAGAGAAGCGCCAGGCACTATTTTCCTACATAGTCACTAGTTTCTCAAGGGGCTGTCGTCTCCGTACCAGAACCAGAGTGCAGCCAGGAAATCTACTCCCCTCTTTTCTTGGTTCGCAAGAAAAACGGAACATGGAGGCCAGTCATCGATCTGACCTTTCTAAATCAATTCATCAGAAAGGAAAGGTTCAAGATGGAAACTCTTCTTTCTATTCAACAGGCGGTCCAACCTGCGGACTGGATGGTGTCTATAGACTTGAAGGACGCCTATTTCCATGTCCCTGTTGCAGAAGATTTCCAGAAATACCTCCGGTTTTCCATCAATTAATTACACCTTCAGTTCACTTGCCTCCCCTTCGGGCTCTCCACTTCTCCACGAACCTTCTCAAAAGTTTTGCTGGCTGTGGTAGCTCTTTTGAGAACAAAGGGCATTCGCTTACATCATTACTTGGACGATCTGCTCTTCTTGTCCCAAGACAAATCTCAGCTGTTGAAGCACCTGGACCAGGTGGTGTCCACCCTTCAGATGTTTGGGTTGCTGCTAAATCTAGAGAAAAGTCATCTAATTCCCACCATGTCTCTCGTCTACCTCGGGGCCTTGTTCAATACACTAACAGCGACAGTGTCCCTTCCGGAGGAGAAAATCACGGTGGTCAGGGACAGGATTCTCTGTGCCCTCGCATCACCTCACCTCCAAGCGCGTCAGTGCTTGAGAATAATCGGGACCATGGTGGCTATAGCCCCCATGGTAAAGTGGGCCCTATGGAGAATGAGGCCTTTCCAAAAAGGCTTTCTTCCTCAATGGGACACCTGGCATTTGGATCATACCATCTTCCTGACCCCAGCCATGAGAGCAAGTCTTCCATGGTGGCTGCAGCGGGAGCATCTTCTGTGCTGCCATTCTCTTGTACAGACCTCATGGGTTGTGATAACATCGGATGCCAGCAGCACATGTTGGGGGGCTCATTGCCTCTCGGAAGTGGCTCAGGGCAAATGGAAATTCCCCTCCCAGGGGATAATGTCCAACATTCTGGAGCTACTGGCGGCCCTTCAAGCTCTGAAAGCGTTCCCTCACTTGACAAAAGGTCTTCCAGTGATGCTAAGACTGGACAACACCTCAGCAGTCGCATACATAAGGAAGCAAGGAGGGACACGCAGTTGGTCCTTGCTGCGAAAGGTGGAGCCAATTATGGTCTGGGCTCAAAAGAACTTGTCTGACCTGTCAGCAGTGTATGTTCCGAGAGTCCAAGGTGTCCAAGCCGACTTTCTATCTCGTGTGCAGTTGGACAACAACGAGTGGTCTCTCCACGAGGAGGTCTTCGAGTGGATCCTGAGCCTGGGGTTCTCCCCAGGGGTAGACCTGTTTGCCTCTCCTCGCAACCGCAGGTTGAAAAAATACTGTGCGAGGTTCAGGGATCCTCAGGCTCTGGGGTTGGACGCCCTCACGGATTGTTGGAGGTTCAACAGGGCATATGCCTTTCCCCCAGTTCCCATAATCCTTCAGTTTCTCCGGAGACTCAGGTCGGAAGCAGTGGAAATAGTGGCGGTGATTCCATTCTGGCCCAACAGGCCTTGGTTCCCTCTGTTAACACTTCTCAGCGTTCAGGAAACGATTCCGCTGCCTCTCATGCAAGGTCTACTATCTCAAGGCACCATATTGCATCCTTGTCCAGCCCGGCTGCATCTGAAGGTTTGGCTGTTGAGAAGGGAAGGCTACAGGCCTTAGGGTGCTCTGAAGAGGCCATCTCTACACTTTTGAGTGCCAGAGGGAGTTCAACTAATAAAGTGTATGAGAGAATTTGGTCAAGATTTTCCTCTCATCTGGCCACTAGGTTCAACCCTCATTCATCCATCAGGATTCAGGATGTGCTAAACTTTCTACAGTCTGGTCTAGATCTTCCTCTATCAGTGAGTTCTCTGAGAGTTCAGGTGTCGGCTATTTCAGCCTTTACCGGCATTTCTTGGGCTACCCATACGCTAGTCCGACAATTCTTCAAAGGGGCAATGAGACTCAGGCCCCAGAAGGAGCCAAGGTTTCCCAAATGGGATCTCCCCTTAGTTCTGGACATTCTATCACAACGATTACGTGACACAGATGAAACTCTTACCATCAAGGAGTTGACATTGATGACCGTGTTCCTGGTAGCCATTACATTGGCGAAGAGAGTCTCTGAAATCAGAGTTTTAGGGGCACAGGAGCCCTTTCTAACCTTCTTTCCAGACAGGATAGTATTAATCCCTATGCTGGAGGCTAGACCAAAGGTTACTTCAGTTTTTCATGAAAACACGGAAATAGTTCTGCCTACCTTTAGGCAAGAAGAAGATTCTTCTGTCCATCCGCTGGATGTTGGAAATTGCCTCAAGCAGTATCTGGAAGCTACGGTCTCCTTTCGACAGTCAGATCATTTGTTTGTCACTTTCAGTGGAAAGAACAAGGGTCTTCGGGCTTCTTCAAGGTCCATCTCTTCTTGGATCATCCAAACTATCCAATGGGCTTATAGGGCTAAGGGCTTGACCCCTTCAGTGGCGATTACGGCTCATTCAACTCGGAGTGTCTCTACGTCCTGGGCAGTGTCCAGACACGTCTCCCCTGAAGTGATTTGTAGAGCAGCGTCCTGGTCCTCTATAAATATTTTTTTGTCTCACTATTGTTGAGCCGGCGGCTCTTTCTTCTGTTAACTTTGGTTTACAAGTCCTGTCTGTTTGACAGAGTAAAATTAAACTTTTGTTCAGCACCTGCCCACCCTTTTGTGTACGGCGAGTTATTTCCCGATACGTATGCTGCCATGGAGTCTGTCAGGAAAACGGAAAATTTATATCAAATACTTACCGTAATTTTCCTTTTCTGATGGACTCCATGGCAGCAGGAGTTCCCTCCCGGATTTCTGTGGAGGATAGTTACAGAACACGTGTGCTGAACAGGTGCAAAGATTTATGGGAGTGATGTCCTATGGGTAGGTTTGGAGGCGGGGCCAAACCCGATACGTATGCTGCCATGGAGTCCATCAGGAAAGGAAAATTACGGTAAGTATTTGATATAAATTTTCCGTTTTTTTCGCTCAGGTGTGTATGGAGGCCTAAGAGCAGTAAGAGGTAAAAAACAATGCACTAAAGCTGCATCCTGAGATGAGTTTACACTCGTGTATAAATAAATGCATTCATGCTACATGCCCATAAACGCACATACATACAAGACATTTTTTTTTTTTTTTTTTTTAGGCCCCTTTCACACAGGCGGCCTAATCCAGATCCGCCTGTCCATTTTTTAGGCGGATCTGAACGGTCCCCCCCCCCATGCATCTCTATGGGGCATCTGATGTCAGTGGAGACATGTCCGCTGACATCTGATCCGTCAAATCTGGACGGATGGAAACCCTATTTTCCATCCGTCGAGCGGATCGGATGACAACGGACAGGCTGTCCGTTCTCATCCGATTCCCCCATAGAGAACAGCAGAGACCCGACAGCTCTGTCTCCACACACAGCGCAGAGTCAGAGCTGCCATCCACCTGCTCAGCGGAGGATCAGCGGATCGATCCCCCGCTGAGATAAACTGAGTCTGTTGACGGGCTCTATAGAGTGAAAGGGGCCTTAACCACTTAAGCCCCGGAAGATTTTACCCCCTTCCTGACCAGGGGGTATTTTGCGATTCGGCACTGCGTGACTTTAACTGACAATTGCGCGGTCGTGCAACGCTGTACCTAAACTAATTTGACGTCCTCTTTTTTTCCCCACAAACAGAGCTTTCTTTTGGTGGTATTTGATCACCTGTGCGATTTTTGATCATGCGCTATAAACAAAAAAAAAGCGTCAATTCTGCAAAAATAGCAATATTTTTCACATTTTTTTTTATATGAAATTCCCCAAAAAAAATGTAAAAATCTAAATTTTTTAACATTTTCGGCCAATTTGTTTTATGCTACATATGTTTGGTAAAAGAAATCGCAAAAAAGCGTATTTTGATTGGTTTGCGCAAAAGTTATCGCGTTTACTAACAAAGGGAAAGATTTTTGTCATTTTTCTTGTTTTTTTTTTTTTTTTTTTTTTTTTTTTTTTTTTTTTTTTTTTGCGGCGGACAGATCGGACCCTTGACTGACATTTTTGGGGTTACCAGTGACATTACTGCAGTAATCAGTGCTATAAATATGCACTGTTACTGTAAAATTACACTGGCAGTGAAGGGGTTAACTTTTTTGAGAGGGAGGGGTGGTGTGTGTCCCTAGGGGCGTGATTCTAACTGATTGGCTGTGGCTTGAGCTGTAGGAACAGTGATCAACGGTCCTACATAGAACCGTATGATCACTGTTTCTACACAGGGGAGAATGACAGGCGGCTTGTTTACACTAGCCGCCTGCCTTTCTCCCTCTGCAGCGACGTTCGCCGAGTGCCTGTGAGGGGCTAACTGCCGACGTAAATAGTCGTGCGGCAGTCGGCAAGTGGTTAAGCTGTCGCAGAAAAAAAATAAAAAAAGAAATTGCATTTGGAACATAAATGTATACATTGGTGTGCATGAGGCCTTAATGTGATCAGAATCTATCATGTGACCGTACTATACATGTAACATTGTCATAGCTCCATATTCTAGACCTGAATATCCCTGTCTTCTCCAGGGCTGATATACAGACCTCTGTGTGTGTGTGTATGTATATATATATTAAAACCTTGGTTTGAGAGCATTTTGCAAGACCAGCAACATTTTTTTATTTTTTTTATAAATTTTGACGTGATAAACAACGATGTCTTGATATACAAGTTGTGTCATGTCACAACTGAGTATAAAAGATAAGAGGGGTGCCTCTAAGGGTCCTTTCACACGAATAATCTGATCGTCAGTTTTTTAGGCCGACCTGATCGGATCCTCCATGCATCCCTATGGGGCAGTGGATGTCAGCGGAGACATGTCCACTGCTATCCGATTCGGATCCTGTCCGTGAAATCCGGACGGATGGAAACCCTGTTTTCCATCCGTCCAGCGGATCGAAAGAACGGACAGGCAGTCCGCTCTCATCCGATTCCCCCATAGAGGACAGCGGGGATCTGACACCTCCGTCTCTGCACACAGAGCGGAGATGGAGCTGTCAACTGCCTGCTCGGTGGATTGGTCCCCTGCTGAGCAGAGAACGGACCGTGCATCATGTGAAAGGACCCTTCGTGTAGAAATATGGTTGCATTTAATGAAGGTACAACATTTAGCAACTCACATGGACTTTTCTTTGCACTGCCATCGGCGTCAACCCTTTCGTGCTGCGCTCCACAAGCTCTTTGTCTCGTTTTTTCCGATCGCTCTACTGCGAGGTGGTCTTCCTGGGCACCACTGCAGACTGCCCTCAGTGCGGAGGATGGGCTATGTGGACAGCTTTACCCCAGATTCCTGCATACTTAGATGTGCCTCCCTTTTAGTGCCCATTCACACTACTGCGACTGGTCAGCCTGACATGTCGCGGTCCATGCAGTGCTATGGGAACCGTTCTAATAGGAGCGACTCAAGTCGCTCCGATTTATGGGGCGACATCGGAGCAACTTGGATTGACATTCATTATATGAAGTCCGTGCAAGTCGCCCCTGAAGTCGTGCCACGTTAGTGTGAACCGGTACTTAATCATCAACAATGAGAGTTGCTAAATGTTGAACCTTCATTAAATGTAACCATATTGCTACACTTGGAGGCGCCCCACTTATCGTTTATACTCTGTAGCTCCTGCTGGATTTTGCTTCTAATCCCCTTGTGGAGACGACATTTTATGGTTACACAACCTATTACATTGCTATAATCTTTTTATATGGACTATATACTGAAGGCTGAGTCATATGAGTTTATTATGGGGAAATTAGCTTTGATATAGGGGTGCTATGGATTACAAACATGTTTCCAGAAAGAATTATGCTTCCAGTACAAGGTTTTATTGTATATATGTGTGTATATAGATATATATACACACACTAGAATGCTGTACGTTGTATGCAGTGCTCCTAGGTTCAGTTTATTTGTACAGTGAAATGTGGCGGTTTATGAATGGCCTGTGGTTTGTATCTATGGTGAAGCTCTGCATTGTGTCCTCCGAGCTCCATAGACACCACACACAATATGGGCGGAGTGATTCAGACTACTGCCCTAATCCGCCCGCGCTTCCTCAATGTGGGCGTTCCCAAGTTTTACGTAACACACTTTGACCCAATGGGAGCCAGGTATCTCTGCAGGCTGTTGTAGTTCTTATTAGAAACGAGCAGGCGCTCCGCCATATTCTGCTTCTAATCAGCCTTGTTGCGGGATATTGTACGGGCGGAATCATGTCGCGATACGGGAGGTATAGTGGCGGTAAGTGTACACGTCGCTGTGTGACGATGCGTGGCTTAGGGACTCCATTGTGTAAGAAGGTGGCGCATGGATCTAGGTTGCCTAGCAGGCGTTTCCAAGGCATGTGTGGCCTGCAGCCGCCATTTTGTGAGACGAGCTGGTCACGTGCTCGGTCTAGTGAGCTGGGCGGTATATTTCTTCGGGAGGGAGAATCTCCCCTCATTTGTATCGTGAACGGAGAGGTGAGTGTTTGGAATGTCCTGTGTGTCCCCCCCCCACTACCCGAGTACAGCGGGCTCCGGGTTACCTCGTGTTTACTGAGCACTGCTCCGGGTGCTGCTCTCTCTGCTGGTGTGTGTGTGCCCGCCATCACAGGGGCTCTGCCGCCATCTCCTCTATACCCGCACACACATCATGGCGCCATGATTCCGGATTTTCGCGGGCTTGCTGTAGAAGAAGACACCGCCCGGCCTGTGTGCGATCACTCCAATATTGGCTCCAGTGATCATGGGTCAGAGATTTTTTATTGTTTTTTTTCTGTTTTTCCTATACAATGATCAGCTCGGTGCTTATCGCACATTTTATTGTCTCGTAGCTTCCCTGTTAGGATGTGGCGGCTACATTGCTTTCTATATTACGCAGCGATTGTGAGCATTCACTTTTTACAGGCTCTTTTTTTGGGGCTTTTTACAGGCGGTTTTTTTTTTTTTGGCTTTTTACAGGCTTTTTTTTTTTTTTGCCTTTTTCATGCTCCTTTTTTTATTTATTTTTTTTTTTTTTGGCTTTTTACAGGCGTTTTGCTTTAGGAGACAAAATGCTCAGATGTTACCTAAGGCAATTGAAATGAAAGGGATTTTGCTTGATGAGCGTTTTACAAAGTTAAATACGCTAATGTGTGAACAGGGCCTAAGCGTATTGTTTTGGGGCATTTGCAGTGTCTGGAGGCAGGCATTGACTTCTAACAAAAATGCTTGTAATTTGCCAAAAAAGAAGCTCCTGTACTTTGAGGTTCAGGAGACGACGTTCATATGTGAACAGGGGTCATTGAAATGGATTTTGTTTGTTGGAGATGAGCGTTTTATGAGGTGTGAGCAGGGCCCAAGCCTCGTACACGTGGTGAGATAATGGCTGTCTGTGGTGTTTTTGTCACATGCTGGTCTCCTATCACAAATGGTTGAAATAGAATAGAAGTTTGGAAGGATTTGAATGTAGTCTTAGGATGTGTTTGAGGAATACTGTGCTGTGAAAATCACTCCTCTGGTTACATACAAGAAATGTTTTGTTTGCCCCTTCGGATAATTTTGTATGAACTGTGGTGATCAGCTCTTGGAAGATCTGTACCAGCGATCAGATTATCACACAATCTCTTCCAAAGCAGTATTGTTCATCAGATTTTCTGATAGTGTGCTAGGTTTTCTTTCCTCTATTTTCACATGCTCATAACAGAACACGCTTTCCCGCAGATCTATTAGTTACAAGGATGAGGCAATTTACTACATACAGGGGTGTTTAAAATGATCAGCTTTTATTTATGTAAAACCTTCTTCATTTTTGTTTGCTGTAACTGCTTATAAAATAATAGCCATAGTTTGACTTTAATTTGTTAGTGTATTTTAAATGTGCTAGTACATGGAACGCTCCCAGAGATTGCATCTCCCTGCCCTGTGTTGTTGCTAGGAAGTCCAGCTTTTACAGTTCTCTCTGCCACCACAGGAGGGAGCTCTCACACTCTGGGTGAGGGGGTTGGATTAGATTGAGCTCACTCGTGTGGTGGTGGACAGTAACAGCAAGGCGGGACAGATATGTAATCTGAGGCTTCAGGTCAGGCTTTAATGAGGCATATGAATGGCCTACATCTATAGCAAGGGCAATATTTAACTTTTGGCCAGACCTGCAGTTTGTTTTTATCTCTAGATGTCCCTTATCTGCATAGGCAGTGTTTTTTTTTTTTTTAAGGTGAACTATGCCTTTAACCCTTTTTGCTGCCAAGTCTGTGCATCATAGGGACTCAATGGGGGGGGATAGAAGCCACCTGATTGATTTAAAAACCCAACCACCACTATGTATCATGGGCTGGTTGCCATTTCCGGGGCATGCTCCATTTTAAGGTTTAATATATTGGGTAATTTACATGGTGCCACCTCATCTTTTATTTTTACAAACTAATGGGCAATTTATTGTTTGTGTGCCCTAAAATTTACATTGGTGTATATATATATTTTTTTTCATTATTAAACACTTTGTTTCCTTGACCGTGGCGCTTAAACTGTGTAACAGGAAATTGGAACTACAACTATTTTAAAGTAGATGACAGGTCAGTGTCCGCTCAGTTTATGCAGAGTATACATGGACAGCCCGCCACCATTCATAACACATGGCAACTTCTTAAGGTTGGAGCATTTGCAATCTGCTTCTAGCTTGCATTTTAAGGCCTCATGCACACTGGATGTTTTTACAGCTGCTGTTTTTGGCATCAGACTTTTTTTTATATACAGCCAATAAATGCCACAGCATGTTATGCTATGTGTTCATGCACACACAGGCTGTTGGCAGCAGTTTCTGGCTGTAAAAAAAAAAAAAAGGAAAAACTAGTGTGTTTTGTGTGGCGTTTTTTTCAGCTGTAAAAACACTCCCAACGTCAAACACTGAAACTCTAAAAAACTGCTGCTAACTGGCGGTTTTTGACTTTTTTTTTTTTTTTTTTTTATTCCATTGCTTTTTTAAAGCCTGGGTTCTGTTTCAAGTTGTCATTCATGGAACATAACCTGGGTTCACACTGGTGCGTCCTCAACATCGCATGTGATTTGCACCAAAAACGCACCGCATTCCTGCGTACATCACATGTGATATCTGTGCGATGCAATTTGAGCCATATATTTTGCATGGTTCAAATTGCATCCCATTTGCACCAAAATGTTGTAGGACCCCCCTTTTTTTTTTCCCCTCACACCTCAGCGCATTGCATGGGTGTGAACACCCATGCAATACTGGCAGGCGCACTGCATTTTGAAATCTGTTTCAGGATATTGTTCATGGAACATGAAGCCCTGTTGACATTGTGCCAATTTGTCACGTCAAATCGCTTGTCAAACCAGGGCCTATAGCCGGCAACAGCACCGCTTCACACTGAGGGTAGGTTTGAAATCATTCAACTGAACACGCGCAATTTCACAATTGCATGTCGGTGCGACTTCGGGGGGCGATTTGACGGACATCTGTATGGGTTCATGCCCAGATGTCTTTTTGAAATCGCCCTGAAGTCACCAAAAGTAGTGCGGAGGCTACTTTTGGGAATCGGAGTGGCGCCACAAAGTCAGGGTTGCACCAATTCGGACAGTGATGTTGCCGGCAATAGGCTCTGATTTGAATGCGATATAACATGTCAAATCTGCCGATGAACGGGGGCTCAATGTCCCATGAACGACCCCCCGAAACAGATTGCAAAGTGCAGTGAGCTTGACAGAATCTCATTGCATATTGTGATTTTGATGCAGGGGAAAAAAGGGTCCACATTTGCACCAAAATGTTGAAGGACCCTTTTTTTTTTTTTTTTTTTTTTTTTTTTCCCCCACCTAAATCTTATCGCATGGGTGTTAACACCTATGCAATGCCATTCTGAAAAGCATTGCATTGTGGGAAAGTCTGAGTTACTAAAATAGCACAGGGGTGAATTTTAGCTGAAAAACAAAGCTACTGGCGTTTTTATTAAAGAGGTTGTAAACCCATAAAAATTATTTTTTTCACCCTGAAAGAGAAACGCATAATGAGCTAGTATGCATCGCATACTAGCTCATTATGAAATACTTTACCTTTAGAACGAGCCCCTGTTCTTCCGGGAACGCGGCATCCGGTCATCTGAATGGCCGGAGCCGCAATGACGTCACTTCCGCGCGCTGACGGTCACGGCACAGGGCTCTGAAGGAACGGCCAGAGCGCATGCGTCAGTGACGTCACTGGCTGCATGTAAGGTAAATATCTCCTAAACGGTACATGTTTAGGAGATATTTACAGTACCTATAGGTAAGTCTTATCATAGGCTTACCTATAGGTACAAGGAGGGTTTACTTCCTCTTTAAGTCCAGTGTGCATGAGTCCTAAAGCTGAACAAGGCAAAAGTTAGTTACTATGAAGAGCTGCTTGCTGTTTTACTAAATAATTTACCTTCCTGTTTCCTTGTTTAGGAAATTAACCTCGTGTTTTTTTTTCTTCTTCTTCTTTTGGTATTGTCCTACATGCTCTTCCCCCTTCATCAACGGTTTGAAAAACTGACAGAAAATATTTAAAATTATCCTTTCCAAATGTAACTTTCTTTTTCCCATTATTTGCCATTAATTGTTTACTGTCTATTTTCTATTCTTAGAAGCAAAAGTATACGTTGGTAATCTTGGTACTGGTGCTGGCAAAGGCGAGTTGGAGAGAGCTTTTAGTTACTACGGTCCCCTGCGTACAGTTTGGATTGCACGAAACCCTCCAGGATTTGCTTTTGTTGAATTTGAAGACACACGAGATGCTGAAGATGCAGTGCGTGGTTTAGATGGAAAGTATGTTGAACTTTCGAAAGGCTTTTCTTACGTCCTGAAAACAATCTGCATGTCAGAGGTGGTGTAGAAACCTAAAGAGGGGAATAAGGGTGGTGCCCATAGCAAACAATTAAACAATACAGCGACAATCATTTAAAGTAAGGCCTCGCCTGCACTGCTGAACGCTCTCAGGTTCCAGACAAGTTCTGTTCTGCTGCATATCAAGTATTCGGCACACTTGAGTGCAAAATGCCTGGTCGGTTACAGCACTCTTGCCATTCTTCTGCTAGCCCCAATGTTTTTACTGTGTCCTGTAGTGATGTAGGGGCTGGACGATGAAACCACAGAGCATGGTAGGAGACTCTAGTGTTATTGGTGCCATACTGTGTTTCTGTTAAGACTTGATAATTATGTCTAAAATGATATGCCTTGGCAATTTTGTAATTTTTTTTTCCCCCTCCTTCCTCTGAATACAGGGTTATCTGTGGCTCAAGAGTTAGAGTAGAACTATCAACAGGCATGCCGCGTCGTTCCCGCTACGATAGGCCACCAGCCCGAAGGCCATTTGATCCAAGTGACAGATGTTATGAATGTGGTGAAAAGGGGCATTATGCATACGACTGTCAAAGATACAGCAGGCGCAGAAGGAGCAGGTATACAGTTTGTCTTGGCTGGCTGTGATCAGAGGCACTCGACAAGTTAAAATGTTTGTTGTGGATGGTTTTTAAAGCAGCAGTCCTTAAGTTAATTGTAATCAAATATCTGACTGCCCAGTGGACCAGACTAGATAATTATGCAGGTTGTAAGACTTTATAGTTCTTTTGCTGTGGTATTAGATTTAGCTAGTCACCTAAAAGAAAATTTAAACGTGTCAAACATATGTGACTGGGCAGAACTGACAGACTATGCTTTACTATATTTTCTTCTGCTATACTATCTCTCCAAATTATGCAATTTGAGATCCTTTATCCTGGCTGAACTAGTGCAAATGCTTGGGGGGGAGGGGGGAGAGACAACATCTAGTCAACAGGAAATCTATGGCCTGGTTTTTTTTTTTTTTCTTTCCCTCCTAGTTTATAATTTTGGCGGTTCTGTCTCTTGCCCTAAAACTATGTTTGACATGTTAATCTTTGAGCAGAATGGAAGCCTTGTTGCATGCTCCTGCAGCTTATGGGAGGTTTATAGGAAGCCATCAGAATAGTATAGTAAATGGTGGTTTTGTTTTTTTATTGGGTTAGTTCTCAGTATCTGCTGCAGCCTTAAACCTGTGGCACAATTTAAAACTGTTAGAATGGTGGACTGCTGCTTTTCTGTTCTGGTACGTTTTGGCTTGTTTTACTTTTGAATTGTTCAATTATATTAATAATCACCTGGTCAAAACCTTACAGGTTTCTTCGTTTGAGTCAGTCGCCTTGATTCAGAATGTCACGAGCCTTAAGATTTCATGCTGAGGCGCCTTGCAAATCCGACATTATGATTCTGCTAGACCTTGAGGTGATCAGCATAAGAGGCCAGATCCCCTCAAACCATCTACATCTAGATCCACCTTTATGATTCTGTAGAGGTCATGAAATCTAAGATCTACTGTGATCGCCGTATCAAAGTAATATTGGCTTACTATTGGGGCTCCCCTCCGGTTTAGAAAAGAACTACAGATTGACCACATTCCCATCTAGAAAAACCTTCATGCGTCAATCAAGCCTCATCTGGCTCATATGGCTGTCAGTTTGATCGTCGTTAGATTGGAAGACCTACAGTAGATGAAGCGATCGGCTGGTAGATCCTTCTAGACCGTATAGATCTTCTAGACCTTGGGCCAAAGAGGGTCGACCTGCAGACTTGCAAGGTTTATTTTAACTACCACTTCTAGTCTTTATATTTTAGAATATTTACTTTTAATGTGAAAATGGAATTCCTTTTTTAACAAGTTTTTTTCTCCTGGGTAGATCTATTCAAGGCAAATAGGTTACCTATTTTTTTCCAGACTTTGGCAATGTCTGGTTAGGTTGCATTGTCCTTGTATTTTAGACAATTAAATAACTTGTTTTAAAATATTCAGGTCTAGATCCCGCTCTCACTCAAGATCTCGGGGAAGAAGATATTCCCGATCACGTAGCAGAAGCCGTGGTAGGAGGTAAGTTCATCTAATAGCAACCCACCGTTTAGTACAGTACATTACAATAGAAACTTTGAAATGCTCACTTAGGGTAGGTTGATACTTGAAGCTGGGGGGGTCAAATAGATTTTTCTCATGTTCTCTTGTCTTCCAGTGTTTTATATAAACTATTTTGGGTACGATTTTATACAGAAGGATAGAAAACAGTTGCCTAGTTGGGCTTCTGCCCCTTTTTTCCTAAGAAAGGGCAGGGCAGGAGCTTGGCTTTATTAGTTGCCCCTTTTAGTATATGGGAGGGGGGGTGGGGTGTTACTTTGGTTATGTGAAGCTAGAAGATAAAGAATAGCCCGCTAATATCAGCTTGGGAAAAGAGATGTCACTGGCTTCTCCTGCTGACCATTGTTTCATGGTCTCCTGTAATAGCTTCATGAGTCCATTCCTCACCAACAAAGCGGCATCTAGAAGTGCAGGTATCGGAAGTATAAACTGGTGGTTTGATTTACTGTACCTAAATTGATTTAAATGGGGTTTTCAGTTGAAACCTGATGAGAGTAATAGTGTGAAAACGGGGATGTTTGGGCAAAAACTTGTTTGTTCATTTTCTTTTGTGGTGCAGCAAAGATGACTGTTAACTTGATAAATGACATGACATTTTGGTTGGCTGTCCCTTCACTTAGAATCTGTAAGAGCTTGCAGTCTGATGTGTTGGTAGTGATGAATAGTTAATGCATTTTCTAGCATTAAGCAAGATGTTCATTTTTATGTTCTGTGTTTCTTTCTGTAGGTCCAGGTCTGCTTCTCCCCGGAGATCAAGATCTGCTTCACCACGTAGGTCCAGAACTGGAACTCCACGCCGATCTCGATCTCCTTCTGTTAAAAGATCTCGGTATGTAACTCAAGTTTAAACATGGCTTTTACAGAAGGTCTTCCAGCTACTATGCAGAAGCAGTATAGGACCTACCTGGGAATCTCTTAACCTCAATTTGTTGTCATGGGGTTGATGTCCTAAATCTGGTGCAGCTGTGTGTGATGGCCAATGTAAGCTTCTAACTTTAGCTTGTTCAATTAAGCTTTGGCAATAAAACCTGGCAGCTAATTGGTTTCTATGCAGAGTTTTGCACATTCCAGTTTTAGTAAATTATTCCCAATGCTCCTATGTTTGCATAAGTAAAACATGGGGTGTGATCTGGATCTCCCATACCATATAAAAATATTTTATTGAATAAATATATAAAAATAAGCACATTGAAAAAGAGAGATGGACTGCTCAGTGGCATCAAATACATCCAATACATATAAAGTAAAAAATGTATGAAATAACAGCATGGACATGCATAATAATTGTATAGACATTTGCAAAACATGATAAAATGTAGCACCCTTGATGCGTTTCGTGAAAATGTAGTTCCCTTCCTCAGAAATGGGTGTTTATCATATCTATTCAAAGTAAAAATATATATAATATTATTGATGTACATGCGCATATACGGAGTGTCGAATAAATAAACGACAAAGCCATCGAGACTCCATACTCACTGAATCAGTTCCAGAATGGGGACACTGAGAACGATGGTCCAATGGACCATCGTTCTCAGTGTCCCCATTCTGGAACTGATTCAGTGAGTATGGAGTCTCGATGATGGCTTTGTCTATATTCGACACTCCGTATATGCGCATGTACATAATCAATAATATATATATTTTTACTTTGGATGGAGATGATAAACGCCCATTTCTGAGGAAGCGAACTACATTTTCGCGAAACGCGTCAAGGGTGCTACATTTTATCATGTTTTGCAAATGTCTGTATACAATTATGCATGTTAATGCTGTTATTTCATACATTTTTTTACTTCATATGTATTGGATGTATTTGATGCCACTGAGCAGTCCATCTCTCTTTTTCAATGTGCTTATTTTTATATATTTAATAAAATATTTTTATATGGTATACTACATTGATTTTTGTATGAGTGTGTAGCCTCATCTAAAGTCCCCTGGGCAACCTCTTTTTCTTGTTTTCTATGTTTGCATAAGGGGCATAGACCATTGCACTGCACAACATTGTAGCTTCTTCAAGTTGTGGCTGCGAAGAGATGGGGAGGATAGAATTGCCCTAATGTATGCCCTTTTCCAATGCATGGAAAACCATTCCTACTGGGAACATTCTGTGAAGAGATGGACTATAGTGTCAAAAGTATTTGGACACCTGCCTGTTTGTGTGGTGATAGATGATGTATATTTAAAGATAGCCGATATGCATGCACAATTTAAAACTTGCAATTTTGTAGTGTTTGTGCCTAAAACTAAACTTGCATTTTTTTTTTTTTTCACCCCCCCCCCCCCCCCCTCTCAGATCTAGGTCAAGGTCCAGATCCAGGTCTGTGTCACACCCCAGAACCAGGTCTGTGTCACACCCCAGAACCAGGTAAGATATTTTACCTCAATACAAACTAGAATTGCTGTACTTATTGCAGCTGTTTGTCACGGAAATGTACTGCTGGAACAACCAATATGCATTGCTATAGAACACCTTGAGTACTTTACTAGATTAACTTTTGCGTTAAAATATAATCAAAATGAGAAAATTCCAACAAGCTTTTTACCAGGAACATAATTTTAGGATTCTGAATGTGGTAAATGCAGGGAAAACTTGAATTTTGTATCAACGTATGAACTCGCTGGCTTAAAGGAATATGGTCACCATTCAGTATGTTTTATACCTGTATTCAGGGTGTAACGTGTTACTAAATGAGCTGGACCACTGTCAAGTTGCAGAAAAACTGCTGCAAGTCTTGTTCATATGTTAAGATATAACTTTTTTAAATATACCTATCATCACTAAAGCTGCTGCTGAATCAACCGGCCCATAGCCGAAATGTTAAAACTGAATTAACCCTAGGCTTAACCTAGCATGGTCTCCAAACAAGCTGCAGATGACCTGGATTTTATTTATTTTTTATTTTTTTTCCCCTGTAGGTCAAAGTCGAGATCTCCTTCTCCAAAGGGAGCAAGGTAAATATTGCCATATCCTGGTATTTTACATCTTAACCTCCCTAATATTCCCCTGAATAATTGGTTTTATAATGAAGTGGCACTATTTTTCACATTTGCTATTGCTTTGGAAAGAATTTTAAGTCAAAGGTGTGGGGTGTTCGGGTATATGAACTCCAAGTAATAGGATGTGTTGCGTTTCTAAATTTAGTCTGCTACGATCACGTTAAGCACTTGATTAGATTACATTTATAATATGTTATGTACTCTTTTACAATTAATAAGAATCTATAAAATGTAAGTGCCGGTTCACACTGATCCGAGTTGTCAGACGACTTGGTCGTCTGACAAGTAGCTTCCAATGCTGATAATTTGGTATGATTTGGTAATGATTAAGCACACATATTAGTGTGTGAAACGAGTCTACCTTGCCACTTTTTTTGCCACATTGGGATGTCCAATAGACCTGGATTTTGACCACATCTGAGTGCAGCCATTTCTTTTCATTATTGACTGTCCACGGAGGCGAGCACCGCTGTTGGTCATTAAGCTTCCTATTACCTTGAGCAGTGTATCTCTTTCCTTTTGTAGCTTCCAATGCTGTGCAATGGAACCATTCTAATCAGAGCGACTCAAGTCGCTCCGACTTAGAAAAAGGTTCCTGCACTTTTTTTGCAAAGTCGGAGCGACTTGCATTGACTTCCATTTATGAGAAGTCGTTGCAAGTCGCGCTGCACGGGCGACTTCATTAGTCGTCAAGTCGGGGGCCTTTTAGTCTGATCAGTGTGAACCGGCACTTTAAACTTCAAAACTTCTAGTTTCCCTCTGGGGGCTTCAGTCTCGTTATGAGTTTAGAACTGGAATTGACAACTTCTAATATTTTTTTAAATTTCTTTTCAGTCGTTCACCATCCAGAACCCCAAGGAGGAGCATAAGTCCGGAAAGGAATGGCTAAATGACCACTTGGAATTCATGGCGCTCCTGCCACAATTTTTTTTCACGTTGAATTTTTGTTTTAAGTCTCACGTTGGTAGGCTAGCATATGTCCTTTTTTATATCCTGTCCACATGAAAGTGAAACCTTCTCCCCCCCCCCACCCCCTTTTTTTTTTTTTTTTTTTCTCTAAAATTTAAATTACTTGTGCAATGAACATGAGTTGTCCAGGTTAGTGTCTGCAGGAACCAGATGTACTTTTGCATGGCTGTAGATAATTTCACTTTTTAGAACATGTAAAATAAAAACTTGCCCAGTGGCCAACTATACATATCGTTTTGGCTTGCCTTTTTAAAAATGACGTCTTGAGGGGCTAGACATGGCCATACTAATCATCATGGCTATTGCTAGCAGTATGCCACTGATATCTTCATGGACTGGCTTTTTTTTTTGTTAAGCTGTTATTGATTCTAAAATAAGCAGTTTGACATACTCAAAGCTTGTTTCCTAAAAGCTTTAAACACAGATAATAGAACTTCAAATAATATGATCTAAATAAAGTTTTATTTTCTTTTTTTTTTCAAACTTCTATTTCTGTGTGTGTTTTCTTAATAGTTGTAGAAGTGGCCTAAAAATACAAGGCAGGGGTAAAGAACAAGGTGTTTTGTGTGCAAGTTAATAGATGTGATATGTAGAAAAAGTGCGTTGGAAAATGGATAGAAAAGCTGTGACCTCGGGCACCTTTCTTGTAACTCTACCCCCTCACTCCTGTCTAGAGTGGTGAACCTCTTCTTTTAATCCCTTCCTACTTCCACAGGGGTAAGATCTGTGATCATTCAACCACTGACTTACTATCACCGATTGGAAGCTAGCTTTGCCACCTATTGATCTTGTTAGTCCAGACCTAGAACTTTGACAGCTTGGTCTCTGTGCTGGGAGCATGTAGTCAGAGCGCTTTCAGCACAAACGTCAGCTGCCAATTGATGTGGGCGTTAAAAGCCCACCCTTTTGCTGCTGTGCATGTTATGCAGGCGGCAACAGGCTAAAGCCCCCCCCCCCCCCGCATAACCAACTTGGGATGTGGTGTATCTGAATTTCGCTAAGGTATTTGGCACTGTTCCTCAAACGGTTAATCTACAAGCTAAGGTCTGCAGGCATCGACCTCAAGGTTTGTTCTTGGATAGAAAACTGGTTACATTGGCGTGTCCAAAGGGTGGTGATAAATAACGCCTATTCGGGTCCTGGGACCAATTTTGTTTAATTTATTCATCAATAACATAGAGGACCAGAGGTCCAGTTGTGGTCGCCAATCCCCAGAAAGGATGTGCTAGAACTGGAGTCCAAAGAAGGGCAACTAAACTAATACAGGGATTGGAGGACCGTTAATTATAAGGAGCGATTACAATTGCTTAATTTTTCTTGGAGAGGGGACATGATGGCGATTTACAAATACCTCAATGGCGATCCTAGCATAGGTAGAAAACTATTTGATCCCAAGGAGTGCAAGAAGACACGGCCACACAATTAGAGGAGAGGCGGTTTAAGCTGCGTAAGGGGTTCTTCACTGTAAGGGCGGTAAGAATGTGGAACTCTCTTCCTCAATTGGTGGTAGCTGCGGGGAGTATGGCTACATTTAAAAGACTCTTGGACGTGCATCTCACAGATGACAACATTCAGGCTTATGGGAAATGAGCAGGCCACTGACACACACACACACACACCCCTGTATAGGTTGAACTGGATGGACTGATGTCTTTATTCATCCTCAACTACTAAAATTTTTTTTTTTGGATTTTTCCCTTTTTACTTTCTTCTACCACAATAGAAGTGGTGTATAGTATGGCTGAAACAACTTAACCACATAGTTGATAAGTCTGTGAATGTATGAGGGGGGCTGTCTCCTACCGATGCTTGTAATAACAGCCAAGCTGCTGTTTGGCTGCATCGGTTATAAGAAAGCCGACCATTGGCTCTATAAACG
The DNA here is from genome assembly GCF_965119305.1 of Pelophylax lessonae. NCBI lineage: Eukaryota > Metazoa > Chordata > Amphibia > Anura > Ranidae > Pelophylax > Pelophylax lessonae. Next base: position 494,162,880 of record NC_138770.1, read on the forward strand.
ATACAACCACCAGAAGTAGAAGGCCACGTACATGCGTTGCTTTGGTATGAAAGGGGGTTGACTTAAAGCATTAAGGCAAAAAAAAAACACCCATGCCGTTCGGCTCATGCTACGGTCAACCACAGCCTATGAGGAGGATGCAGTTGATGGGGCTGAGCCACACTGGGTGTTAACAGAAGCACACAGTGCAGCTAGGGATCAAGCCCACACAAGTACCCCTATAGCAGGCTGCTTAAATGTAGGAGGTACCAGTGAGGGAACCCAGAAGAGGATCAGAACTCTTGCAAAGAGCAGCTAAGTATGACAAGTTTAAAAGAAAATCCCGTTCGTTTTAAGGGCTCCCTGCAGGGAAGATCACCATTTAAGCCCGGAGGAGCTATATAGGTAGATAGACTGGAGGTAAATTAAGTCATTCTAAAGTAAGTTTACCAGTATTGTGCATTCTATTTAATGTTTTCTCTTTCGTTCATTAACGGACAAAGCTCCTGTCATTCTTGACCATTGGGTTATACTGCCTCCTCCTACAGTAGTAGGACACTAGGCAGAAAAAAAAAAAACTTCTGGCTACACCCAGGGGGGTATACTTCCTCTCCCTGCTATAGTCACTCAGTTTTTTTTTTTTTTTTTCCTGCCTAGTCAGGAGTAAGGACCTAGTTCTTTGCTGGGATCTGTAGTACTGGCAAAATTTTTTAGATGGTAAATTTTCTGGAAAAATCCAGGGGGAAAAAAATTAACTACTGGGCTACGGGTTGGATAATATAGATCCAGTGGTCACCCCGGTCTGGCAAGTGCACGCAGGCCTTAGCACCGTGCTAGGTTGGCCGTGGCATAGTCACACTGGATGGGGACTGGCCCTGCGAGTTAAACGTCTTTCAAGGTCACATTCGACCTGGCCTCGGTCTGAGTCGCAGCGTTCCTGTTGGCTGACAGCCCTCCATTTAGATGGAGAGGATCTGTTTGGAGCAGTGCCCACCTGGTGAGTAGCTATCGTTCCCACCCCTGAAGGATTTTGGGGTGGACGTGGGCCCCTCCTTGGGACGGTCGGAGCCTGGGTTCCCGCAGGCACCTCCCCCTCTGCACATATGCTGGGGATGTAATTTTTGGGTGGTCTGGCCACTCTCCTGCGGTGGGGGCAGGATGCTAACTGGTGAGGGGGGGGGGGGGTGAGTCCCTGGCAACCGGATGATCGACTGGCAGGGGGGAAGGTTGTACCTGGTGAGGTATCCTGCCAGGACCCCCCACTATCCAGCCTGGATCTGTCCTGAGGCCTGGTCTCCCGATTCTGGGTCCCTGTAGGCCTCGTGGTGCCGCATTAGGTTGCCATTTTGTTGTAGCCTTGTGTATTCTTATACACCGTGGCCATGTGGTGGTTCTGGCCAGATTTGCTGTTTGGAGGCTGAAGAGTGGGAAATTTGAGTGGAGAGTGATAAAGTTTTTGATTTTGACTGTTTGCATTTTAAGGGGCTCTTTTCTTGCAGGTTTTTGAGGGGGGTTTTCCCTTTTTATAGCCTTTTTTCTCCTTTCATCCTTCCAGGACAGCCTACATTTGAGAGATTGTGGCTCTGCCTCACAGGAAACGACTAATTTGCAGCTGTTTAAAAGGGTCCCACCCATCCTTCGCTTCAGTTCAGTTGTTTGCAACCTCACATCGGAACGTTTGTTTTTTTACTAACCTAGCCAGCAAATAGCTGGCCAAAACGGTACCCCTGGAAGGCAGCTTCGGTCGGCCTAATAGTTGGTTCCTCCCTAGCTGTGTCCTTGGAAGAGGAACTTTCAGGTCGCCAAACATACCAGGTAGTGCGGTTTGCCTTATGGTGAAGGTCCCTCATACCTGAAGTCCTGCTTGTCTCTGCAGGAAGTCTCCATTCGCTTCGTTGGGCGGTAAGGATTTTCGAATTTCCTGCCAGCGGTGAGCCCCAAGCCTCGCTATGGAGACAGGAAGTTCCGGCGGAAGGGGCAGAGCGGCTGATTCCCGGAAGAGACCCAGCGTGGAGGAGACGCCGGGTCTGTGTGAGCTCAGTACAGCCATGGCTGACTCTCCGACTCCGAGAGGGCGGAAGCCCCAGAAGGAGACACAAGTGGCCGCAATCCTTACAGGGGAGAAAGCGGCAAAGCAGGTGGCGTCAGGAACGGGTAAGTGATACCGATGGCGGCCGACTGCTGTCTTTTGAGTGACAGGTATGCCGTTCCATTTCTTCCTGCATGTTAGCTGTGTGGTAGACAAGAGGGTTATGTCGCTTCATGGTGTCCTTTCTTCTTGTCTTCATGTGTTTACACAGGAAGCCCCTGCCAGACCCCTATCCTCAGCTAAAAAATGTGGGGTTAGATTGTCTAAGTCTTACACAAAGCCCTTATGCACTACTTGAACTTTTAAGTTAGTGGGGCAGGACCTAATGAAAGATTTTCTTAAGTCTATGAAGGAGGAAATGGCAGCTGCCATTCAGTCGTTTAAGGCTACAGCAGCTATCCCTCAAGTCCCAGCAGAGAAGTAGCGAAAGATAATGCTTCCTCCCAAGACTGGGTGGTCAAAAGGACCCCCATCCCTCTGGGCAGATTCTCTATCCATTCCCTCAACTCAGGTTAGGGAACAAGAGGATCCAGAAGAAGGTTCTAGTTATTTATTTAAGAGACCCTTCAAGTTCAGATAAGGACTCATAGTAACAGTGAAGGGGAAAAAGACAAAAATCTTTTTTCCTTGGAATATATGCAGGGTCTTCTTAAAGTGATACATGACACTGAAGGAATCCCTACCCCTACAAAGGAGTCTTCCTGCAAAGACAAGGTGTACAAAGGCTTGGGAAAAGCCCAGTACAGAACCATTCCCATTCACCAGTCGTTAAGACATAATACACCAAGAATGGAAATTGCCTACACATGCCTTTTCCAGACCAAAAAACTGGAAAAGGTTTCCCTTTGAGCCTCAAGAATTGGAAGTATTCACAAAAAATCCTAAACTTGATGCTCCCCTGGCACAATTATCAAAAGGAACAGATTTATCCTTTGAAAATGCCGGGCATATTACAGATCCTATGGATCGCAGGATTGAATCCATATTAAGCCTGGGATTCTAATACATATAATACAACTATAGCCTTAGCTGATACCTGTATGGCCAGGAATACAGACTTTTGGCTCAAGGAACTTTCAAAATGTGTCCGCAATATGGCAGGATCACAAGACCTGATAGATTCCCTGGCCATGATTGGTAAAGCTGCATCCTACCTAGCAGACGCAGCTGTGGAGTCATTAGTAGCATCTGCTAAAACAGCAGCATTAATAAATTCTGCCAGAAGGGCGCTCTGGGTCAAAGCTTGGGAAGGTGATGTAAAAGGTAAGACTCTGTGTGCTCTACCCTTTGAAGGTTCATTACTGTTCGGTTCAGGACTAGATGATACCTTGTCCAGATCTGCAAAAAAAGGGAAAAAATTTCCCACTAAGAAAAAGGACAAATCAGGAAGATGTTCCTTTCGGAACTTCCAAGGCAAGAATCAAAAAAGGCCGTTTAGGGCCAAGAAAGGTGGTCCTGGAAAAGGAAAACAAGGGGACAAATTGTTGTTCCTTAAACCTGGACCTAAGTCCAAAGAATCTAACTGACGCCAGCGTCAGAGTAGGGGGCAGACTGACCCATTTTGCTTCCCAATGGGAAAACATCTCTGCCAGTCCCTACTTTCTTCATCGGGAAGGGTACCAATTGGAGTTTGTCTCACAACTGGTATGGTATCAAAGATGATAGTGTTCTATACCTCAAAAATAGAACAAAAGTTCTCCAGGGAGAACATTTATACGGTCAGATAAAATCCGTACCAAAATGTCTTTATGACAATGTTGGATTTAAGAGATGCTTACCTACATGTTCAAATTTATTGAAAACATCAAGCATTTCTCAGATTCATCATAGTAACAGAAGAGGGTACTGCACGTTGGCAGTCCAGAGCTTCTCTTTTTTGCTTGGCAGCAAGTCCAGGGATCTTTACAAAAATCTTGGCCAAGGTAGTAGGCCTCCTGTACCTACTAGGCCTAAAGTTGAGCCTGTGTCTGGAAGATATGTTGATTTGTATAAAATCAGCAGATCTACTGGGCCAAGGGTGTCTATGGTACAAGATAGATCCCAGACTCAAAAAACTCGTTCTCCCAAGGGAAAAGGTGAAAGAAGTGGTCTCAGCAGTAAAAAGACAGAAGGATATGCTGGGCTTGGAGGCCCTAGCACAACCTTGGCCTTTCAGGCTAACCTATGTCTTTCCCCCCACAGAACCTAATATCAAGAGTTCTGCAGAATCGCAGCGGATGGCCGCAACCACGCCTCATCCTAGTCAAACCTGGGTAGCCAAAAAGAACGTGATTTGTAACCCTGGTGTCTCTATCAGTGACAGTACTTGGGAAACTACCAGAAATTCCAGACCTGTCACTACAAGGACCTCTGATTCACCCCAGACCACAGTTTTTTCAATTAACAGTCTGGATAGTGAACTATAAATATTAAAAGAAAAAGAATGCTCAGACAGTCATTGAAACCCTCCTTTCAAGTAGAAAGCCAGTAACTAGAAAAATTTATTCCAAAATCTGGAAGACATTTTGTACTTGGCAGAGTCAGAAGAAGGATTCCTCTGCCTCAACCCCAAGGATCCTGGATTTCTTACAGGATGGGGTAGATAAGGGGGTGGCGGTGAACACCCTTAAAGTACAAATAGCGGCACTTTCTGTTTTTTTAGACAAAAGGTTAGCCCAAGAACCTTTAAGAGATTTCTGTTGGCTCAAAGAAGGGGATCTGCAATTAACAGAACTATTGTTCCAGCCTGGAACTTAACGCTAGTACTAGAGGCATTATCTAGTGAAGCATTTGAACCTTTAAACAAAATTATTTATTTTGTCTATTAAGTTAACTTTTTTGTTAGCAATCACCACAGCCAGGAGAGTGGGAGATTTGCAAAGCTTATCCATAAAAGAACCCTTTATGAGAATTCTCCAAGACAGGGTGATTCTTAAACCAGATCCACTGTACCTGCCCAAGGTAGTGTCATCTTTTCATAGGAATCAAGAGATGATGGTTCTCCCATCCTTCTGTGAGAAACCTAAGTGTGCAAAAGAAGAGAAATTCCATTGCTTAGATGTAAGAAGATGTCTTCTAGCATATCTAGAAAGAACCAAGGGCTTTAGAAGATCTAGTCACTTATTGGTTCTACATTCTTGACCAAGAAAGGGTTTACAAGCATCAAAACCCTCAATCTCTAGGTGGATTAAACAAGCCATTAGTTTGTCATATAAGGTGTCAGGTACCCCCACACCAACAACTCTAAAGGCACATTCCACAAGGGGCATGGCAACTTCCTGGGCCGAAAAAGCCGGAGCATCCTGGGAGCAGATCCGCCATGCTGCCACCTGGTCCAGTCAAGATACCTTCCTAAAGCACTATCATGTGGAAGTACTGTCGCAACAAGACCTTGCCTTTTGGCAGAAAGGTTTTACAGGCAGTGGTCCCGCCCTAAGGTAGGCCAGTATGGATTCCTCTCAAATGTAGGCCATCCTGGAAGGATGAAAGGAGAAAACTTAAACTCAAAGGTGGCAGCCCTAGATGTCACTGCTATCCCCAACACCCGGGAGAGCAGTCCGTCTAGTAGAGGTGGTGAGAGGACTTGTAAGTAGGCCTAGACAGTTGGTAATTGGGGATTCTATAATCAGAAGGACTGATAGAATAATTTGTCGCCAGGATTGCCTCAACTGAATGGTTTGCAGTCTCCCTGGTGCCAGGGTTCGGCATGTGGTGGACCGGGTTGAAAAATTACTGGGAGGGGCTGGGCATGACCCAGCTGTCTGGGTCCACATCGGAACCAATGACAGAATATATGGAAGGTGGAGTCTGCATAACCACTTAAGCCCCGGAAGATTTTACCCCCTTCCTGACCAGACCCCTTTTTTCAACTTGGCACTTAGTGACTAACTGACAATTGCGCGGTCATCCAATGCTGTACCCAAATGAAATTTACGTCCTTTTTTCCCCCACAAACAGAGCTTTCTTTTGGTGGTATTTGATCACCTCTGCGCTTTTTATTTTTTGCGATATTAATAACAGAGTGAAAATTTTGCAAAAAAATTACATTTTCAACTTGGTCTTTTAAAAAATATCCAATATACTTAATTTATGTCATTTTTTGCCCAAAATGGTTTGCGCAAAAGTTATAGCGTCTACAAACTATGGTGTAAATAATTAAATTTATGCAGCTTTAATTTCTGACTGCCTATCTCATTTCATGAAGTGCTAAAATGGCAGGGCAGTACAAACCCCCCCCCCCCCCCCCAAACTACCACTTTTTGGAAAGTAGACATCCTAAGGAATGTCCTGAGAGGCATGTTGAGCTCATTGAATATTTCATTTTTTTTGTCACAGGTGTTTGTGTAAAAAAGAAATTTCTTTTTTTTTTTTTCACTTTTCAAAGTTGTCATTGAAATGATATATTGCTCACACATGCCATGGGTATATGTGTAATTACAGCCCAAAATATATTCTGCTGCTTCTCCTGAGTACAGGGATACCACATATGAGACTTTTTGGGAGCCTAGCAGTGTATGGGAGCCCGAAAACAAATCACCATCAGAATTTCAAAGGGCGTACATTTTTCATTGCATTTTCTCACTACCTATAACGGTTTAGGAGGCCCTGAAATGTCAAAATACCACAAAATCCCCCCAAATTAACCCATTTTGAAAAAGTAGACAGCCCAAGCTGTTTGCTGAGAGGCATGGTGAGTGCATGGAATATTTTATATTTTGCCACAAGTTTTGGGATAATTACAATTTTTTTTTAACACAAAGTTGTCACTAAATGATAAATTGCTCACACATGCCATGGGTATATGTGGAATGACACCCCAAAATACATTCTACTGCTTCCCCTGAGTACAGGGATACCCCATGTGTGAGACTTTTTGGGAGCCTAGCTGTGTATAGGACCGCTAAAACCAATCAATTTTTTCACACAAATAGAGCTTTCTCTATCGCTCATTGACAGACGTAGTCTTCTTGATTCTCAAGAGCTGGGTTATGTTGTCTCCGCAGGAGTAGGACTAGGCAGAATGACAAAATGTTCTGGCTCCACCCTAGGGGGCAGTCCCTGAGGGTATATCCTCCCTCTCTCTGCTACAGGGAATCAGTTTTTTTCTGTCTAGTCAGGAGTAAGGACCTAAGTTCCTTGCTGGGATCTTTTGGTCCTGGCAAGACTTTTTTTTTTTTTTCTTTAAGAAAAAGACATTTTTTTAGGTAGTTTTCTCCAGTGTTTTTTTCCTGTGAGATCTTCAAGCAAAAATGCCGCACTGGGCGACACTTGTGGTCACCCCAGCCGGCCTACGAGCGCGTGCAGACCAGGCATTGCGCTTGGTCGGCCGCGACATATTCAAGTAAGTATGCGGGGCCGGGCGACGGGCTGGATGTGAGATCCAGTGGTCACCCCGGTTTCTGCCTAAAAGCGCGTGCAGACCAGTGCGCTGAGTCGGCCGCGACGGAGTCCCAGTAAAGGGACTGACTTTGCGAGTTAAAAGCTCGCTTGGACGCCAGGACCAGAGAGTCGAGGCGTCCACAAACCCCCACCTCGGTGGAGAGGGTATTATGAAGAGAGGGTGCCTGTCGGTTCGGTATGGTGAGTAAAACGTTCCCTTTTTTCCTCATTTATGAGGCAGCATATATTATGGGCCCCTCCATATATGGTCAGTATATATCTGACACTTACAAGTCCCCCTTGTAATACAGCATGTGTTTGTGGGAAGTGGACTTGGTTCAAGAGCTAACACTCTACCCAGCAGACTGTAACATTACAGCAAACATAGGAGGTATAATCCTACCTTATGTGCAGTGTATCTCTGTAGATCCATATGTCACCTCTCAGCAGAGTGCAGGTGGATGTGCTGGGAAGACGATATCGGCGGTCCGCCGCCATTTTGCCGTAGACCGAATGCATGTATGTCCTCAGGTCACGCCGGCCGCCATGTTTTTGGAGTCTTATGTCTCTTCTATGGGGGCGGCCATGTTTTGTGAGCCCAGCTTCCTCGTGGAGGGCTGGGAACGCCGGAAGGCGTACACAGGGGGCGGAGCCACGCCTTCTGCCCGGGAAAAAGCAAACAGCTCCTTCCAGTCTGTGTAAGACAGACGCTGGCTGCAGTTTGTTGGAAACTGCACTGCATCGGTTGGTGAGCCTTGGGGGTCCCTCTCTCTCTCTCTGGGATCGAGAAGCAGGTACTCTGAGGGGCGCTATTGCGCTAGGGGGAGACACACACAAAAAAAAAAAAAAAAAGTTTTTTTGTTTATTGCTGGCAAAAGTGTCCTGTATTAACATGGACCCTGCCACTCATGTATCTCCTCCGGATCCCCTCGAGGGGTCTGCGGGATCCTCCAGCACCCCATTGACAATTGAATCTTTGTCAGCCATTATGGAAACTTTTGTGTCCCGGGTGGAAGTGGCTTGTCAGGGACAGGGCGCAAGAAAGCGACCCCCGCCTAACCCCTTATTATCTGAAACCTCGGATTCAGACTCTGAGCCTATTTCTGCAGTTGCAGGTACTTCATCTGGTATTGGTGTCTCGGGTCCTGTCTCTTCAGACAGTGAGGAGGATGTTTCGGCATCTGCCATAGCCCAAGAGGAAGCGTTGGTAAACGCACTCATTGTATCTGTTCTAGAGACTTTAAGGTTACAGGGTATTCCATCAGAAATAGCTGAAACTGAGATCCCTTTTGGGACTAAAAAGCGCATCAAAGTGGCAAAGGTTTTTCCATTGCCCAAATGTTTTGGCAATCCAATCGATGAAGAATGGCGTCTGCCAAAACGCACTTTTAATATTTCCAAACGCATTGACAGGCGTTATCCGTTTGAGGAAACCCTTATTAAGAAATGGACAGAACCACCTGTGGTGGATTCACCAATTGCTAGATTGAATAAAGCCACGGTTATTCCTTTAGAAGACGCTCCGTCTTTTAAAGATCCAGTGGATCGCAAGATAGAAGCTATGTCTCGCACCATGTTTTCCTTGATTGGATCAGCTTTCAGGCCAATAATTGCTATTGGTCTGGTTTCGCAGGCTGTAACTGAATGGACCAAGTGGTTAAGCCGGGACTTAGAAGAAGTCCCTCAGGCGGTATCAGATTTGTTGGAACAAATGATACAGGGATTACAGTTTGTATGTGATGCGGCGTTAGACGCCACTCCATTAATGGCGCGAGCATCAGTCTCAGCAGTGGTTCTCAGGCGTACACTGTGGCTAAAAGGTTGGATAGCCGACCAAGGTTCCAAAAAAGCTTTGGCTAATATCCCCTTTTCAGGAGAACGTCTATTTGGAGCCAACTTAGATGAGATCATTAAGGATCTCACAAGTGGAAAAAGCACCTTTTTACCGCAAAATTTTAAAGGTAGAGGAACTCGTCAAAGACGAGGGCCTTCTTTTTCTGCTCACAAGAGGTTTTTTCGTCCAGCGGGTGAAAAAACTAAGTCCTCCAAAGCTCCTGCAGGAGGCGTCAGGGGTCGTTGGTCGGGCAAGCAAAAGCCCGCCCCCTCCAGACCTGAAGATAAACCATCCAAAGCCTGAAGGTGCGCCCCCACCCATAACTGGGGTGGGGGGACGTCTTCGCCGGTTCCCGGATCCATGGCTTTCCAGAATCCCGGACAAATGGGTTTGCGAAGTCATAAAGTCAGGGTACAAGATCAAGTTTCGATCTCTCCCACCGGCGCGATTCTTCCCTTCCAATATCCGACTATCTCCGGATCGTCTAGAAGATCTGCGGAGAGCAGTCACAGATCTACTACAACAAGGAGTGGTAGTCCACGTTCCTTGGACAGAACGGTTTCAAGGGTTTTATTCAAACCTGTTTACAATACCCAGGAAAGAGGGCAAAGTGCGTCCAATTCTGGACTTAAGAGCGCTCAATTCTTTCGTCAACATAAGAAGATTCAGAATGGAGTCCATTCGCACGGTAGCAGCCTTCCTGCATCCAGGGGATGTCCTAGCGTCCATAGACATCAAGGACGCCTATCTTCACATTCCCATTTTCGCAGGACATCAGCATTTTCTACGCTTTTCCGTAGAGGAGAACCACTATCAGTTTGTGGCGTTACCTTTCGGTCTCGCCACGGCTCCGCGGGTCTTCACAAAGGTGTTGGCCCCTATGTTGGCACTTCTGCGCCAAAGAGGTATATCGATTCTAGGTTACCTAGACGATCTTCTGCTTCATGCAGAGTCTCCTCAGACCTTGCTACAAAACATAGAAATTACTATGATTTCTTTACAGGAATTCGGGTGGCTGGTGAACCAGCAAAAGTCATTTCTGGTTCCCACCCAGAGGCTCGAATATCTGGGTCTAATTCTAGACACAGTCAGGACGAGAGTTTTCCTTCCGGTAGGGAAACTTCGAAAGATTCAATCAGCAGTCCAGTTGTTACTGTCCAACAGCTGGTCTTCCCTTCGGACGTGCATGAGGGTTCTGGGGTTGATGGTGGCTTCATTCGAAGCAGTCCCATTTGCCCAGTCCCATACCCGAATTCTTCAGCAAGAGATTCTTCTCAGATGGAATCGGAATCCGGAATCCCTGGACAATCAGATACGATTGAGCAAACAGACCAGAGAGTCTCTGGTTTGGTGGCTTCGGTCTCCAATGCTCAGCCAGGGAAAGTCTTTTCTGCCAATATATTGGACGATAGTGACCACGGATGCCAGTCTATCCGGATGGGGAGGAACTCTTGGTCAGTTATCTGTCCAGGGACTTTGGTCCCCGGAAGAATCCAGATTACCGATAAATGTATTGGAACTGAGAGCGATCAGACTTTGTCTGATTCACTGGACCGAGCAGCTTCAGGGCAGCCCGGTTCGGATCCAGTCGGACAATGCCACGGCCGTGGCTTATGTCAATCATCAGGGGGGCACCAAGAGTGTCCGAGCGGCCAAAGAAGTGGCTTGCATTCTTCGCTGGGCGGAACGATTTGTTCCAGCAATCTCTGCGGTGTTCATTCTGGGGGTGGAGAATTGGCAGGCAGATTATCTCAGCCGTCAGACCCTGGATCAGGGGGAATGGTCCCTCCATCCAGACGTTTTCCACCAGTTGTGCCTACGGTGGGGCACCCCGGATGTGGATCTGTTGGCATCACGATTCAACAGGAAAGTTCAGAGATTCGTGGCTCGCTCCCGCGATCCTCTAGCAGAAACCGCAGACGCACTGATCGCCCCGTGGGGGCAATACCAGCTAATATATGCCTTCCCTCCTCTCGCGTTACTGCCAAGACTTCTTCGCAGGGTAGAGGAGGAAGGAATCCCAGTAATCCTGGTAGCTCCGGACTGGCCTCGTCGAGCTTGGTACGCCGACATGGTCAGACTGGTGGCGGACGTCCCATGGAGACTTCCTCTCAGAGAGGATCTACTGTCTCAGGGACCGATCTTCCATCCTGCTTTACGATCGCTGGCTTTAACGGCCTGGCTATTGAGACCCAGGTGCTGAAGGACAAAGGTTTGTCAGCTTCAGTTATTCCTACTCTAGTTGAAGCAAGGAAAGCGACTTCCAGAAAGATTTATCATCGCACATGGAAGTCCTACATTGCATGGTGTGAACCTTTGGGGTTCCGTCCTCGGTCTTATTCGATTAGTCGAATATTGGCTTTTCTGCAACAAGGGGTTGAGCAGAAACTGGCCTTGAGTACTATCAAGGGTCAGGTCTCAGCATTAGCCATCTTCTTTCAGAAGCCTTTGGCTACTCATTCCTTGGTGCGGAATTTCATCCAGGGGGTGCGACATCTGGCTCCGCCAGTGCACGCGCCGTTACCCCCCTGGGATCTTAATTTAGTGTTGTCGGTTCTTCAGAAACCTCCCTTTGAAGATATTAGGGAGATTCCTCTACCCACGTTGTCCCAGAAGGTGGCCTTCTTGGTGGCTATTACTTCTGCACGCAGGGTGTCAGAACTGGCCGCATTATCTTGTCGTTCACCATATCTGGTGGTTCATAGAGATAAGGTGGTTCTTCGTCCGAATCCATCCTTCCTACCAAAAGTAGTTTCAGAATTTCATCTGAATGAAGAAATTGTATTACCTTCCCTGTGTCCTAAGCCCAGTCATCCTCGGGAATTTGCTTTGCACTCCTTGGATGTGGTCCGGGCGATCAGGGTATACTTGAAAACGACAGACTCGTTTCGCAAGACGGATTCACTTTTTGTGATCCCAGATGGACCCAAAAAGGGGTTGCCTGCATCTGCCGCGACCAATTCCAGATGGATCAGACAGACGGTAGTACAGGCTTATTCTATTAAGGGTCGGGAGCCCCCGTTCCCTGTTAAGGCGCACTCCACTCGGGCACTTAGTGCGTCATGGGCCTTTCGCCATCAGGCGTCAGTGGTCCAGGTGTGCAAGGCGGCTACCTGGTCGTCGGTGCATACCTTCTCTAAACATTATAAAGTTGATGTAATGGCATCGTCTGATGCCTCATTTGGCCGCAAGGTTTTGCAGGCCGCAATTTGAGGAGACCAGTGGTCTACCTCGAGGGTTTTTTCCGTTGGAAAATTTTTTCTTTAGTCTCATTCTTTGTTTATAATGAGCCTTTAAAACTTCTAGTTTGGCACCGGTTGGGCCTACTAGATTGGATTTGATTTTGTCAATCCCACCCCTCATTTGTGGCACTGCTTCTGGATGTCCCAGCTCTTGAGAATCAAGAAGAATACGTCTGTCAATGAGCGATAGAGAAAAATCGATTTTTGTAAGAACTTACCCTACAATCCTTTTCTCTTAAGCTCATTGACAGACGTAGTACCCGCCCCTCTATCATTGAGTTGGGTTGGGTTAAATTCTCTGTACTGCTTTAAACAGAACTGATTCCCTGTAGCAGAGAGAGGGAGGATATACCCTCAGGGACTGCCCCCTAGGGTGGAGCCAGAACGTTTTGTCATTCTGCCTAGTCCTACTCCTGCGGAGACAACATAACCCAGCTCTTGAGAATCAAGAAGACTACGTCTGTCAATGAGCTTAAGAGAAAAGGATTTTACGGTAAGTTCTTACAAAAATCCATTTTTCTTTTGATGGTATTTAATCACTACTGGGTTTATTTTTTGTGCTATAAATAAAAGACTGAAAATATTGTGAAAAAACGCATTTTTCTTTGTTTCTGTCATAAAATTTAGCAAATGAGTAATTTTTCTTCACAAATTTTGGCCAAAATTTATACTGCTACGTATCTTTGGTAAAAAATAACCAAAATAAGTGTATATTATTTGGTCTTTGTGAAAGTTAGAGAGTCCACAAGTTATGGTGCTATTCATTGAAAATTGATCACACCTGATGTACTGAAGGCCTATCTCATTTCTTGAGACACTAAAAAGTCAGGAAAGTACAAATACCCCCCAAATGACCCCTTTTTGGAATGTAGACATTCCAAGGTATTTAATAAGGGGCATGGTGAGTTTTTTTAAGTCATTTTTTCCACCAACTCTTTGCAAAATGAAGATTTTTTTTTTTTTTTTTACAAATTGACGTATTAACAGGTTATTTCTCTCACACAGCATATGTATACTTGCAACTACACCCCAAAACACATTCTACTACTCCTCCTGAGTATGGCGATACCACATGTGTGAGACTTTTTCACAGCCTGGCCACATACAGAGGCCTAACATCCAAGTAGTACCGTCCGGCATTCTAGGAGCACAAATTACACATATAATTTCCTGACAACCTATCATACTTTTGAAGGCCCTGGAGCACCAGGACAATGGAAACCCCCATAAAATGACCCCATTTTGGAAAGCAAACAGCCCAACGTATAATTTTTGAGGCATAATGAGTCTTTTGAATATGTCATTTTTTTCCACAAGTTTTTGGAAAATGTGGAAAGAAAATGAAAACACATTTTTTTTTTACACAAAGCTGTCCATTTATGCAATATTTCTAACACATAGCATGTACATAGCAAAAATTGCACCCCAAAATACATTCTGCTATTCCTCCTGAGTATGGCGATACCACATGTGTAACACCTTTTCACAGCCTGGCCACATACATAGGCCTAACATCCAAGTAGCGCTTTACACAAAGTTGTCCATTTATCCACTTTAAGACTGGGCCTATTTTTGACACTTGGTGTTTACAAGCTAAAATCATTTTTTTTGCTAGAAAACTACTTGGAACCCCCAAACATTATATATTTTTTTTAGCAGAGACCCTAGAGAATAAAATGGAGATCGTTGCAATATTTTTTATCACACTATATTTGCGCCGCAGTCTTCCAAATGCGATTTTTTTTTTTAAAAAAATTCACTTTTTTGAACTAAAAAATAAGAAAACAGTAAATTTAGCCCAATTTTTTTTCCACAATGTGAAAGATAATGTTACGCCGAGTAATTAGATACCCAACATGTCATGCTTCAAAATTGCGCATGCTCACAGAATGGCGCCAAACATTGGTACTTAAAAATCCCCATAGGCAACATTTTAAAAATTTCTGCAGGTTACTAGCTTAGAGTTACAGAGGAGGTCTAGGGCTCAAATTATTGCTCTCGCTCTAACGATCGCAGCGATACCTCACATGTATGGTTTGAACACCGTTTACATATGTGGGCGGGACTTGCGTATGCGTTTGCTTCTGCGCACGAGCTAACGGGGACAGGGGGCTTTAATTTTTTATTTTTTTCCTATTTATTTTATTTATTAATTTTTTTATTTTTACACAGTTTAAAAAAAAAAAAAATGTTTTGATCACTTTTAATTCCTATTGCAAGGAATGTAAACATCCCTTGTAATAGAAATAGGCATGACAGGTCCTCTTTATTGTGAGATCTGGGGTCAAAAAAAAGCAAAAAAAAAAAGCGGCCCTTTAAACCGGTTGCTAGGCAACGTCTTGACGTAGCTCCGGTCCTCCAAGACCATAGAGTCGAGTGACGGTCATCTTGCCCTCACTCTACTTCCTTTCTCTGAGGATCCGGGACCGGATAGTTTTCCCCGCTGCCGGCGGGTCCGGTAAGCTGGGAAAATGTCTGGGACGAGGCAGGAGGGGGGGGGGGCACCTCTTCCCCTGCACCGTAAGGGTAATTCCGCAGCGAATCCGCCACTGGGACCACCCTTATCTGAAAGCCAACCGCCTGCCGTTTCAAAAAATACCGGGGTTATGGGGGCTATCTGCTGCCATAACCCCAGTATTTAGCTTTTAAAGCGGAAGTAAACCCTCCTCAGGAAGTTGTACCTATAGGTAAGCATATATTAAGGCTTACCTATAGGTACTGTAAATATCTCCTAAACATGCACCGTTTAGGAGATATTTACCTTTAATTTAGCCAGTGACGTCACTGGCGCATGCGCTCTGAAGGAACGGCAGATCGTGCCGTTCCTTCAGAGCCCCGTGCCGTGACCGTCGGCTCCCGCGCCCATGCGCGGGAGTGACGTCACCGCGGCTCCGGCCAATCAGATGGCCGGATGCCGCGATCCCGGAAGACGGGCAACTATACATGTCGCCCGTCATACAGGTAAGCGGACGGCACGGCGGGGGCTCGTTCTAAGGTAAGTATTTCATAATGAGCTAGTATGCGATGCATACTAGCTCATTATGGGTTTCTCTTTCAGGATGTAAAGAAGAGAAAAAAAATTTTTCTCGGTGTACAACCTCTTTAATGGCCGACACATATAGTCGTTAGGCGGTCAGTAAGTGATTGCATGTATATGGCAAACAGGTGACGATGACTGATGGGGTGACAGGTGACGATGACTGATGGGGTGACAGGTGACGATGACTGATGGGGTGACAGGTGACGATGACTGATGGGGTGACAGGTGACGATGACTGATGAGGTGACAGGTGACGATGATTGATGAGGTGACAGGTGATGATCACTGATGGGGTGACAAGTGACGACGATTGATAGGGTGACAGATGACTATGACTGATGGGGTGACAGGTGACGGGCGATGGTCACTGATTACATAGTTAGTAAGGTTGAAAAAATACATCAGTCCATCCAGTTCAACCTATGATGCGTGTGTGTGTTTGCTTTTAACCGTACATTGTATACCCCTGTATGTTGTGGTCTTTAAGGTGTCCCTCTAATAGTTTTTTGAAACTATCAATGCTCCCTGCTGATACGACTGCTTGTGGAAGAGAATTCCACATCCTTACTGCTCTTACAGTGAAGAACCTCTTACGCACTTTAAGGTTAAACCGCCTTTCCTCTAGTTTTAGTGAGTGGCCACGTGTCTTATTGTATCTCCTTTCTCTGAATAGATTGTTCCTTATGCTCGGGTCACCAGTACAGTATTTGTACATTGATATCATATCCCCCCTCAATCGTCTTTTCTCCAGAGAGAAAAGGTTTAGTGCTTGTAGTCTTTCCTCATAGCTGATGTCCTCCATTCCCCTAATTATTTTTGTTGCCCTTCTCTGGACTTTCTCCAATTCCAGCACATCCTTCCTGAGGACCAGTGCCCAGAACTGGACAGCATACTCCAGATGTGGCCGGACCAGAGTCTTGTAGAGTGGGAGAATAATCTCTTTATTTCTGGAGTGAATCCCCTTTTTTATACTTCCCAGTATTCTGTTGGCTTTGCTTGCGGCGGCTTGGCATTGCATGCCACTGCCAAGCCTGTTGTCTACCAGTACCCCCAAGTCCTTTTCCATCCTAGACTCACCCAGAGGTTCCCCCCCTAGTGAGTAGCTTGCTTTCTGGTTTCTGGCCCCCAAGTGCATTACTTTACATTTATCAACATTAAACCTCATCTGCCATGTAGTTGCCCACCCCGTTATTTTCTTCAGGTCTGCTTGCAAGGTTTCCACATCCTGCATAGAAGATATTGGCATGCCTAGTTTAGTATCATCTGCAAATACTGAGATTGTTCTCGATATCCCCTCCTCTAGATCATTTATGAACAAATTAAACAGGATTGGTCCTAGGACAGAACCCTGGGGTACCCCACTTTCCACACCAGCCCAATCCGAGTACTCCCCATTAATCACCACCCTCTGTTCTCTCCCCTGGAGCCAGTTCTCTATCCAGGTACTCACCTTATGGTCCATACCTACCTTCCTTAGTTTGTACAGTAATCGTTTGTGGGGAACGGTGTCAAAGGCCTTTGCAAAGTCTAGATACACCACATCCACAGGCTTACCTTTATCTAGGTGGCTGCTCACTTCATCGTAGAAGGTTAATAGATTGGTTTGGCAGGAACGATTTTTCATGAATCCATGCTGATTACTACTTATAATACCGTTTTTATTACTAAAGTCTTGTATGTGGTCCCTTAACATCCCCTCCAAAATTTTGCAGACTACAGATGTTAGGCTGACCGGCCTATAGTTACCCGGGATATATCTCGGCCCCTTCTTAAATATTGGTACCACGTTGGCTTTTTTCCAATCAGCTGGCACCATACCCGTCTGTAAACTATCCTTAAAGATCAAGAATAATGGTCTGGCAATCACCTGGCTGAGCTCATTAAGAACCCTCGGGTGCAATGATGGGTGACAGGTGACAGGCGATGGTGCACGGCGGTACTGATGGCAGTCTCTGGGGACCGGTGAACTTTAGGCTACGTTCACATGTGAGCGTAGCGATCATGGGCAGAATCACTGCGATTCCCCCCGCGCTCCAGAAATCATTGCAAATTGCGGGACGCCTGTGCGTAGCCCGTGATTTGCAATAGCACCCCAAACGCTGTGCGATGTTGCTGCGATTTCCGCCTGCCGAATCGAGGTAACATCACGCAAACAACGCATGACGCCCCAAAGAAGCTCTTGTACTTTTTTGGGTGTCATGTGATGTTTGCGCAATGTTACCGCGATTCGCCAGGCGGAAATGGCGGCAACATCACACAGCGTTTGGGGTGCTATTGCAAAAAACGGGCAACGCACAGGCGTCCCGCAATTTGCAATGATTTCCGGATCGCGGCAGAATCGCTGTGATTCTGCCCGCGATCGCTGCGCTCACATGTGAACGTTATGGGTGTCAATTTCTGGGCACTGATAAGGTGACTGTTGAGTGACAGGTGACATTGCGGGGGGGGGGGCTGAAGACTGTGTGGGGACCTTTATTAGTGTGATTTTTACTTTTTACAGGTGTACAGAGCAGTAACTCACTATTTCTAGCTCTGCTCTCCTCACACTGGAAACTGTATGAGGAGAGAAAAGCTAGTAACAGTGAGTTACTGCTCTTTGTTTACATTTTGTGATCGGCTGTGAATGGATTCACAGCCGATCACATAGTAAACAGTCACTGCCAGTGACTGTTTACTACTGCCGGTGACAGCTGTGTTCCTACGGATCGCGCATGCGCGGTCTTCTGCCGGCATCTACTGTTGTGATCGGCTATGTCATTGCAACATAGCCGATCACGTGGGAAACAGCCATGCCTATTGGCTGTTTCCCCCCTGCCGGTGACCGGCTGTGTCCCGGGGACACGCCGACACCGGCAGTGCACGGCGGCGCGATCGCGCGACTGCCCTGCATTTCCTGGGTCACGTCATATGACGTCCGCCCAGGATAATAGCCGCACCGTCCCGCCGTCATATGACGGCGGGCGGTAAGTGGTTAAGAACCAATTTAATGAACTAGGCTGCAAGTTGAAGGGAAGGACCTCCGAGGTGATATTCTCTGAAATATTGCCTGTCCCATGCGCAACACAGGAAAGGCAGGGGGAGATTAGAGAGCTGAATGCATGGCTAAAGACCTGGTGTAAGAAGGAGGGATTTGGGTTTTTAGAGCACTGGGCTCACTTTTCATTGGGGTGCAACCTATATGCTAAATATGGTTTGCATCTAAATGGAAGGGGGTCTGTTGTGCTGGGGGAGAGGTTTATAGGAAGGCTGGAGGAGTTTTTAAACTAGAATTGAGGGGGGAGGGTGAATCAGATTATAATGGGTCAGACAGGGGTCAGCCCCTATTGGTGGGTGGAATGGGGATGGAATGGGGAAAGATGGGGGGGGAGAGTTATGGCAGAGGATAAGAAGGTTCCCATGTTACAAACAACCATTGGAAATGGTACTATTTGTACCAAAATTAAAAACATGCAAAATAAGTGTGCAAAATGGGACAATGATTTTAAGTGTTTGTTCACCAATGCCAGAAGTCTGCCAAACAAAATCGGTGAGTTGGAAGCTCTGGTGCACGAGGAGAACTATGATTTAATTGGTATTGCTGAATCTTGGCTTCATTCTTCACATGACTGGGCTATTAATATTCCTCGCTATGCTCTCTTTCGGAAAGACAGGGTAAAACTGAGGGGTGGTGGTGTTTGTCTCTATGTGAGAAGTGATCTCAAAGTGAGTGCGAAAGATTACCTAGTTGATGGAGAGTGCTGAATCTGAAGCAGTATGGGTCCAGTATTAATGAGGAGGTGGAGACTCAGCTCCTGGCACAGATAGAAAGGGCTGGGACAGTGTTAATAATGGGGGATTTTAACTACCCAGACATTGACTGGAGTAATGGCACTGCTGGAACAGTTAAAGGGCAAAAATGTATAAACCTATTACAAGACAATTTTATGGTGCAGTTTATTGAGGCCCCGACTAGAAATGATGCTCTGTTGGACCTGTTAATCTCAAACAATGCAGAGCTTATTAACAATGTTCATATAAAAGAACATCTGGGTAGCAGTGACCATAATATGATTTCATTTAATGTTAGCTGTAAGCAAAAAACGCATACAGGAAATACAAAAACACTTAACTTTAAGAGCGCAAATTTTCCAAGGATGAGGGCTGCTCTCCAGGATTTAGACTGGGAGGGAATATTGGCATCGATGAGCACAGAACAGAAATGGGAATTTTTCAAAAAGACTTTATGCAAACTCACTGCAAAGTATATTCCCATGGGTAATAAGTTTAAAAGGCTAAAAATAAAACCTATGTGGCTCACAGCAAAAGTTAAAAAAGCTATAGATAAAAAGAGCTTTTAAAAAATATAAAAATGAAAGAACACTATCGTTTAATTGTTACAAAGTATATAACAGAATATGTAAAAAGGAAATCAGGGACACAAAAATTCAAAATGAACGACAGATTGCAAAAGATAGTAGGACAAACCCCCAAAAATTCTTCAAATAATGTAACAGTAAAAAGGTTAGGTCTGAGCATGTAGGTCCTTTACAAAATAACCAGGAGTGGGTGACTGGGGACAGAGAGGGCAAATGTATTAAATACTTTCTTCAGCTCTGTATATACAAAGGAGCATGGGGGAGCTCATGACCATAATGAGGACAGTTATTGACACAGCCCCAAATGATCCACAATGACTCAAAAGTGATATGGTCCAGAAATATTTAGACAGAATAAGGGTGGATAAAAGGACTGGACCAGATGGCATCCACCCACGCATTCTAAAAGAATTGGGAGCTGTAATTTCCAAGCCTTTGTTTATAATTTTTAGGGACTCGTTAAGGACTGGAATAGTACCACTGGATTGGCGTAGGGCCAATGGGGGGGCCTATATTTAAAAAGGGATCAAAGTCTTTGCCAAGAAACTATAGACCTGTTAGTTTAACTTCTATAGTCGTGAAGATATTGGGAGAGTTTAATAAAAGACTACATAGATGAGTTCTTGCTGGAAAAAAATATTTTCTCTGTCGCTCATTGACAGACGTAGTCCTCCTTGATTAATATCAACTCGGGTTATACTGCCCTCTACAGGAGTAGCACTAGACAGGAAAGAAAATGTTCTGGCCACACCCTAGGGGCAGTCCCAGAGGGTATATCCTCTCACTTCCTGCTACAGCAAATCAGTTCTTTTCTGTCTAGTTAGGAGTAAGGACCTAGATTCCTTGCTAGGATCTTCGGTCCTGGCAGGATTTTTTTTTAGAAATACTTTTTTAGACAGCTTTTTTTCTCCAGTGTTCCTGTGAGATCTTCAAGCAAGTATGCTGAAACTGGGCGACGGGCTGGATGTTGAGATCCAGTGGTCACCCCAGTTCAGCCTACGAGCGCGTGCAGGCCATAGCTCCCGCGCTGGGTCGGCCGCGACATAGTCCCACTGGACGGGGACTGACCCTGCGAGTTAAACGTCTCGCCTGGACGCCAATGACCAGCAGAGTCACGGCGTCCGTATTGGTCGACAGACCCCCCACCCCGGTGGAGAGGGGTTCTGTCAGGAGTTGGCGCCCGCCTGGTTCCGGTATGGTGAGTAGAATGTTCCCCCTCTCCCCCTGTCGGGTTTGTTGGTGGACGCGGGCCCCTCTCTGGGATGGTCGGACACTCAGTTTCTGGGTCTCCCCTCTATCCTATAACAGGTCACAGATCCCCCAATTTTGAGTGTGATTTTGTGAATAGAAACCAGGAGGCTTGGTTTGGGAGCTGACGATCTAAAGTCACTATGTGACTGAAGTCAGTGGCAGACTACTAAAAGGCATTACCATGAGGATAGAGGTATCCTACCTGTCATAGTGTGTACACAGGCCGATGCCTATGCTTGAGTTACTGCAGCCACAGATCGCTATCCCTCCAGAAAGCCGGTCACTTCCACAGGCCGCACAGCCTCCCGCAGGCCGAAGCATTCCCGTAGGCCGCACAGGCCGAATGCACACCTCCCGCAGGCCGCTGCTAGCTTGCAAGCCGCCGCTATCCTATACAGACCGCCGCCATTTTTTCTTGCAGATCGCACGAGGCCGCCATATTTGCAAAGCCTCGTGTCTCCAGCATGGGGGACGGCCATGTTTGAGGTGACCAAACACCTCGTGGAGTAATTGGGAGGCGCCGGAAGGCGTGTAAAGGGGCGGAGCCGCCTCCTTGGCCCAGGGAAAGCAAGCCAAAGACTTCCTGTCTGTAACAGACAGTGCTGGAAGCAAGTTGATAAGAAACTTCTGTGCATCAGGTGAGCCTTGGGGTCTCTCTCTCTCTCTCTTTCTGAGGGGTCCAAGCAGGTAGACTGAGGGGCGCTATTGCGCTGGGGGACTAAGTTTAAAAAAAAAAAAAAAAAAAAAATTTTTCTTGCAATTAATTTTGTGTTTGCTGGCAAGTGTCTTGTTACATGAACCCTGCCACACATGTATCCCCACCTGATCCCCTCGGGGTGGCCGCAGGACCCTCCAGTACCCCATTTGTGATGATGCTTTATCAGCAGTTTTGGAGTCTTTGGTATCCCGGGTGGAGGTAGCCTGTCAGGGACGGGGGTCAAGTAGAGCGACCCCCGCCTACCCCTATGTCATCTGATACTTCAGATACGGATTCTGAGCTGGTCATTGCAGCCCCTTTTCTGGGGTTGTTGTCTCAGGTACAGTCTCCTCAGACAGTGAGGAGGACGCTTCTGCCTCCACCATAGCACAAGAAGCGTTGGTGGAAGCACTAGTTATGTCTGTCCGGGAAACCTTAAATCTTGAGGTTACACCGGCAGAGGTAGCGGAGACTCATATTCCTTTTTTGGTACTAGCAAGCCTACCAAAATGATTAAGGTTTCCCCTTGCTCAAATGGGGTCGTCCGTAAACGAGCCCCTGCTATTTCCAAACGCATTTCTAGGCGCTATCATTTTGAGGAATCCCTCATTACAAAGAAGGACGGTACCACCAATAGTGGACTCACCGATTTCCAGACTAAATAAAGCCACTGTTATCCCGTTGGATTGACAGAATGGGCCCCACCCATCTCTAGGGTGGGGGGACGTCTTCACCGGTTTCCGGATCCAGGGCTTTCCAGAATCCCGGATAAAGGGGTTCGCAAGGTCATATGGTCGGGATACAAGATCGAGTTTCGATCACTTCCACCGGTGCGATTCTTCCCTTCCAATATTCGACATCCCCGGGTCGCTTAAAAAGCTTTGCGGGGGACAGCTTGATGCAACAAGCAGTGGTAGTTCCCATTCCTTGGAGGAGTTCTAGTCGAACCTGTTCACAATGCCCAGGAAAAAGGGCTAGGTGCGTCCAATTCTGGTCTTGGAAGAGATGGAGTCCATCCATGCAGTGGTGGCCTCCCTGCATCAGGGGGATTTCCTGGCGTCCATAGACATTTAGGATGCCTATCTTCATATCCCCATCTTCGCAGGACATCAGCGTTTTCGTTGCTTTTCCCAAAGATCATCCCTGGTTCCCACCAGGAGACTGAACTATCTGGGCCTAATTTTGGATACATCCTTGGCAAGAGTGTTTCTCCATGCGGAGAAACTCCAGAAGATTCAGTCAATGATTCGCATGTTGCTGTCCGTCAACTGGCTGGGATTGATGGTCGCCTCTTTAGAGGCAGTACCGTTTGCCCAGTCTCATACCCAAATTCTCCAAAGAGGAGATTCTTCTCATATGGAATCGTAATCCCGATTCCCTGGACAATCGGATCCGATTGAGCGAGCGGACCAGGGAGGCTCTGGTCTGGTGGCTTCGGTCTCCGATGCTCAGCCAGGGGAAGTCATTTCTTCTGATAAATTCCAGGTTACCGATAAATGTGTTGGAACTGAGAGCGATCAGACTTTGTCTGATTTACTGGACCGAGCAGCTCCAGGGCAGCCCGGTTCGGATCCAATCAGACTATGCCTCGGTCATGACTTATGTCGATCACCAAGGGGCACCAAGAGTGCCCTGGCGGCCATAGAAGTGGCCAACATTCCTATTGGGGGAACAGTTGTTCCAGTTCTCTCCGCGATATTTATCACGGGGGTGGACAGGCAGATTATTTCAGCCGTCAGATTCTGGATCAAGAGGAATAGTCTCTTCATCCAGAGGTATTTCACCAGCTGTCCCTTCATTGGGGCACCCCGGAGATGGATCTGTTGGCAGGTTGGCTCAACAGGGCTCGCGCCCGCGATCCTCTAGCGGACGCAGCAGACGCGCTGAGCGCCCCGTAGGGGAAGTATCAGCTACTGTATGTCTTCCCCCTTCTCAAGTTACTGCTGAGATTTCTCCGCAGGATAGAGGTGGAGAGAACTCCAGTTATCCCGGTAATTCCGGGCTAGCCTCGTCAAGCCGGGTACGCCGACTTGGGCAAGACTAGTCGCGGACGCTCCTTGGAGACTTCTTCTCAGGGAGGATCTGCGGTCTCAAGGACCGATCTTCCATCGTGCTTTACAGTCGCTGGCTTTAACGGCCTGGCCATTGAGACCCAGGTACTGAAGGACAAGGAATTGTCAGCTTCAGTTATTCCTACTCTAATTAAAGCAAGAAAAGCGACTTCCAGCAAAGTCTATTATCGCACATGGAAGGCTTATATTGAGTGGTGTGAATCGTATGAGTTTTCCCCCACGTACCTACTCGGTGACCCGAATCTTGTTTTTTTTCTGCAAAAGGGGGTTGAGCAGAAACTATCCTTGAGCACTATCAAGGGTCAGGTTTCAGCGTTAGCAATCTTTTTCCAGAAGCCTCTGGCTACTCATTCCTTGGTGCGGAATTTCATCCAGGAGGTGCAGCACTTGGCTCCGCCGGTGCGCGCGCCCTTACCACCCTGGGATCTTAATTTGGTGTTGTCGGTTCTTCAGAAACCTCCCTTTGAAAATATCAGGGAGATTCCCTTGCTTCCCAGAAGGTGGCCTTCTTGGTGGCTATCACTTCTGCACGCAGGGTGTCAGAACTGGCTGCATTATTGTGTCATTCCCCATATCTGGGGATTCATAGGGATAAGGTAGTTCTTCATCCGAAGTCATCTTTTTTTCCTAAGGTGGTTTTCAGACTTTAATCTGAATGAAGATATTGTGCTACCTTCCTTGTGTCCTAAGCCCAGTCATCCTCGGGAATGTGCGTTGCATTCCTTGGATGTGGTGTGGGCAATCAGGGTATACCTGAAGACTACGGAATCGTTCCGTAAGACGGATTCACTTTTTGTGATCACGGATGGCCCCAGAAAGGGGTTGCCTGCATCTGCCGCGACTATCTCCAGATGGATTAGACAGACGGTGGTACAGGCTTATTCTATTAAGGGTCGGAATCCTCCGTTCCCTGTTAAGGCCACTCGAGCGCTCAGTACTTCCTGGGCCTACCGCCATCAGGCGTCAGTGGTCCAGGTGTGCAAGGCGGCTACCTGGTAGTCTGTGCATACCTTTACAACATTTTATAAAGTTGATGTGATGGCATCGGTGGATGCCTCATTTGGCCGCAAGGTTTTGCAGACCGCAATTTGAGGAGACCGGTGGTCTACCTCGAGGGTTTTTTCCGTTGGAATTTCTGTTGAGCCTTTTAAACTTCTAGTTGGCATCGGTTGGGCCTTCTAGATTGGATTTTGATTTCCATTTTCCCACCCCTCATTTGTGGCACTGCTTTGGGACGTCCCGAGTTGATATTAATCAAGGAGGACTACGTCTGTCAATGAGCGACAGAAAAAAATGGATTTTTGTAAAATCTTACCGTGAAATCCTTTTCTCTTAAGCTCATTGACAGACGTAGTACCCGCCCCTCTGTTTTTGAGTTGGGTTGGGTTAAATTCTCTAAACACTGCTTTGTGACATAACTGATTTGCTGTAGCAGGAAGTGAGAGGATATACCCTCTGGGACTGCCCCTAGGGTGTGGCCAGAACGTTTTCTTTCCTGTCTAGTCCTACTCCTGTAGAGGGCAGTATAACCCGAGTTGATATTAATCAAGGAGGACTACATCTGTCAATGAGCTTAAGAGAAAAGGATTTTACGGTAAGATTTTACAAAAATCCATTTTTAAGCAACAGACAGCATGGATTCATGAAAGACAGAAGTTGTCAAACAAACCTGATTTCTTTTTATGAGGAGGTAATTAAAACCTTGGACAGAGGGGTGGCTGTGGATGTAGTATACTTGGATTTTGCAAAAGCGTTTGACACAGTTCCCCACACATGGCTAATGTGTAAGGTAAAGTCTACAGGCTTGGAAAGATCAGTTTGTAATTGGATAGAAAAGTGGCTAAAAGATAGAATTCAGAGAGTAGTGGTTAATGATTCTTACTCTGAATGGTCTAAACTAGTTATCAGCGGTGTACCCCAAGGTTCAGTGTTGGGACCCTTACTTTTCAATATTTTTATAAATGATATAGGGTCTTGGAATAAAAAGTACCATTTCAGTCATTGCAGATGACACCAAGCTTTGCAGTGGAATAGCTTCTTTACAGGATGTCTCCAATTTACAATCTGACCTCAATGCACTTCATTGGGCAACTATGTGGCAAATGAGGTTTAATGTTGATAAATGTAAAGTTATGTACTTGGGGGGCTAAGAATATGCATGCATCATACATACTAGGTGGAGAACTGGGAAAATCCATAGCGGAGAAGGATCTGGGTGTTCTGGTAGATTATAAGCTTAATAATAGCATGCAATGCCAAGCTGCTGTTTCCAAAGCAAGCAAAGTCCTTTCTTGTATTAACAGAGGCATGGACTCCAGAGAGAGAGAGATAATTTTGCCCCTGTACAAATCATTAGTAAAACCTCATATGGAATATGCAGTTCAGTTTTGGGCACCAGTTCTTAAAAAGGATATTGGGGAACTAGAGAAAGTGCAGAGAAGGGCAACCAAACTGATAAGAGGCATAGAGGACCTCAGCTATGAGAAAAGATTAGAGGAACTGAATTTATTCTCTCTTGAGAAGAGGAGATTAAGGGGGGATATGATCAACATGTATAAATACATAAGGGGTCCATATAGTGAACTTGGGTTTGAGTTGTTCACTTTAAGGTCAACACAGAGGACAAGGGGGCACTCTTTACGTTTAGAGGAAAACCGATTTCTTCTCCAAATACGAAAAGGTTACTTCACCATAAGAGCTGTGAAAATGTGGAATAGACTCCCTCCAGAGGTGGTTCTGGCTAACTCACTAGATTGCTCACTAGATTGCTTTAAAAAAGGCCTGGATTCTTTCCTAGGTGTACATATTATAAATGGGTACTAAAATTTTTTTAGGGTAAAGTTAATCCAGGGAATATTCGATTGCCTCTCGGGGGATCAGGAAGGAATTTTTTTCCCCTGCTGTAACAAATTGGATCATGCTTAGCTGGGGTTTATTTTCGCCTTCCTCTGGATCAACAGCGGTTACAGGATTGTGTATATGGGATTGTATGGTAGGGTTTTCAATACTGTTTTTTTTTTTTTTTTTTTATGGTTGAACTGGATGGACTGTCTTTTTTCAACCTGACTAACTATGTAGCTTACTAGATTGCTTTAAAAAAAAAAAAGGGCTGGATTCTATCCTGGGTGTACATAATATAATATTGATAGGTAAAGTTGATCCAGGGAATATCCGATTGCTGCTCGGGGGATGAGAAAGGAATATTTTTCCCCTGCTGTAGCAAATTGGATCATGCTTTGCTGGGGTTTTTCACCTTCCTCTGGGTCAACTGCGGGTATAGGATTGTGTATATGGGATTGTATGGTCGGGTTTCTTTACTGTTTTATATTGGTTGAGCCAGATGGACTTGTGTCTTTTTTCAACCTGACTGTTTGTGTGGTTTGCATTGCAAATAGCGGCGGCCATGACAGTGGAGCCCTGTGGGTGGCAATTTTGGCGGTGGGAGTCACTACTTATCCCCTGGTGCTGACTCAATTAGCTTTCTGATTGCTGCACGGGTAGTGCGGATTCTCCTGGTGGTGCAAGTGCCTGTGTCAGCGGGTGGTGAGTCTGGTGGGGTCTACTCCCTCTCTGCTGAGGACCGCTCTGTGACTCATGCTTGGTGACTGGGTGGTGCTGCCAGCGCGGTGGGGGTTGTCCCTTAGCAGTGTTACACTTTTGTGGGGTCTCCCTGGTGAACCATGGAGTCTTTGGAGCATGTTTCCCCACCTGATCCCCTCTCTGAGGCTACGGGGCCCCCAGGGTCCCAACCATCTATCCATGCACTGACGGCGTTCCTGGGTGGAGGCGGCTTGCGGGCGACAGGCTAAAAGAGCCCCCTGTCTTTCCTTGCCTCATCAGCTTCTGGAATCCTCTGATAAGGATGATTCCTCCATGTCTGCGACCGCGGACGAAAAGGCGCTGGTGGATGCATTGATTGTATCTGTACCTGAGACCTTGAAGATAGAGGACGCAGCTGTAGCTGCGTCGGAGGCACAGGTACCCTTTGGCATTCAAAAGCCATCCAGAACGGTAAAGGTGTTTCCTTTCCCTGGCTATATTTACAGAATTGTCGCTAAAGAGTGGGGGCGACCGAAGCATCCTCCGTGGTGTTCCTAAGCACTTTACTAGGCGTTACCCCTAGGAGGAGTCCCTTCTTAAGAAGTGGACTGTTCCACTGGTGGTGGACCTTCCGGCTTCCAGTTTAAACAAGGCAACCATGATAAGAGTCCCCGTCCTTTAACCACTTCCCGCAAACCGACGTACTTGCTGCAGGCATCATCCCGGTACCATTTTCTACAGCCTGCAGTCGGCTTTCAGAAGATGACAGCTGATGCGACTAAATAGCTGCTCGGCCATTATCCCAGCGAGCTGGAGGAGACGTTGCCTTCTGCAGCAACCAGCCAGCACATCCGCCGGCTGGTTTGAGTCCTGAACAAAACCGGATTCAGCTTTGATCGGGTCTCCGATCATATAACCCGGAAGTGACATCACTTCCAGTAGAATTTAAAAAAGTGACTATTCAAAAATGCGGATTTTGGCATTTTGAATACTTTGAAGTGCAGTGGAGGGGCCTAGGGTCTTTAAGATTCCCGATCCCTCCATAAAGAGTACCTGCCACTGCCTATTACTGTCACAAGGGATATTTACATTGCTTGTGACAGCAATAAAAGTGATCAGATTTTATTTATTTTTAATTCATTAAAATAAATAGGGGCAAAAATGTAAAGAGTCGCCATGAGTTTGAGCACGAAAAAACGCATACGTAATGCGTGCCCACAAGTGAAAATGGTTCAAATCACACGTGAGGTATCGCCTGGGGGGGCAAGTCCAGTCAAGTGGCCCATTGAACCACCGAATTAACTCACCATTCATGCCCACCTGGTTTTAAAATGGATAGATGTTATATAGCAAGACATATATGATACAATGTGGTAACATTATTTAATTTTAATAGCAACAAAAAGGTGGTTTAACTAAAATAAAATCTACAGTTTTAACAAATGAAAGCAATGTATGTACACAATACACTTAAATATGTGATGCATTTAGGGATATTGATAAACCTTCACACTTAATTTTTTCAGAAAATGCAGAATCCTTTTGATGGTATTTGATTACCTCTCCAGTTTTTATTTTTTGTGCTATAACAAAGACTGACATTCCCAATAAAATATGTAAAAAATCATTTTTCTCTATCGCTCATTGACAGACGTAGTCTTCTTGATTCTCAAGAGCTGGGTTATGTTGTCTCCGCAGGAGTAGGACTAGGCAGAAAGACAAAACGTTCTGGCTCCACCTTAGGGGCAGTCCCTGAGGGTAT
Organism: Pelophylax lessonae; assembly: GCF_965119305.1. Lineage (NCBI taxonomy): Eukaryota > Metazoa > Chordata > Amphibia > Anura > Ranidae > Pelophylax > Pelophylax lessonae. The sequence goes on from NC_138770.1 coordinate 494,192,099, forward strand.
ATCCTCCCTCTCTCTGCTACAGGGAATCAGTTTTTTTCTGTCTAGTCAGGAGTAAGGACCTAAGTTCCTTGCTGGGATCTTTTGGTCCTGGCAAGACTTTTTTTCTTTAAGAAAAAGACATTTTTTAGGTAGTTTTCTCCAGTGTTTTTTCCTGTGAGATCTTCAAGCAAAAATGCCGGACTGGGCGACACTTGTGGTCACCCCAGCCGGCCTACGAGCGCGCGCAGACCATGGCATTGCGCTTGGTCGGCCGCGACATATTCAAGTAAGTATGCGGGGCCGGGCGACGGGCTGGATGTTGAGATCCAGTGGTCACCCCGGTTTCTGCCTACGAGCACTTGCAGACCAGAGCTCCGGCGATGGGTCGGCCGCGACGGAGTCCCAGTGGAGGGACTGACTTTGCGAGTTAAAAGTCTCGCTTGGACGCCAGGTACCAGAGAGTCGAGGCGTCCACAAACCCCCACCCCGGTGGAGAGGGTATTGTGAAGAGAGGGTGCCTGTCGGTTCGGTATGGTGAGTAAACGTTCCCTTTTTTCCTCATTATGAGGCAGTATATATTATGGGCCCCTCCATATATGGTCAGTATATATCTGATACTTACAAGTCCCCCTTGTAATATAGCATGTGTTTGTGGGAAGTGGACTTGGTTCAAGAGCTAACACTCTACCCAGCAGACTGTAACATTACAGCAGACATAGGAGGTATAATCCTACCTTATGTGCAGTGTATCTCTGCAGATCCATATATCACCTCTTAGCAGAGTGCAGGTGGATGTGCTGGGAAGACGATATCGGCGGTCCGCCGCCATTTTGCCGTAGACCGAATGCATGTATGTCCTCAGGTCACACCGGCCGCCATGTTTTTGGAGTCTTATGTCTCTTCTATGGGGGCGGCCATGTTTTGTGAGCCCAGCTACCTCGTGGAGAGCTGGGAAACGCCGGAAGGCGTACACAGGGGGCGGAGCCACGTCCTTCTACCCGGGAAAAAGCAACAGCTCCTTCCAGTCTGTAAAGACAGACGCTGACTGCAGTTGGTTGGAAACTTCACTGCATCGGTTGGTGAGCCTTGGGGGTCCCTCTCTCTCTCTGTGGGATCGAGAAGCAGGTACTCTGAGGGGCGCTATGCGCTAGGGGGAGACACATAAAAAAAATAAAAAAAAAAAAAAAAAAGGTATTTTTTATTTAAAAAAAAAAAAAAAAAAAGTTTTTTTTGTGTTTTCTGGCAAAGGTGTCCTGAATTATCATGGACCCTGCCACTCATGTATCTCCTCCGGATCCCCTCGAGGGGTCTGCAGGATCCTCCAGCACCCCACTCACGATTAAATCATTGTCCGCTATTATGGAAGCTTGTGTCCCGGGTGGAAGTGGCTTGTCAGGGACAGGGCGCAAGTAAGCGACCCCCGCCTAAACCCCTTATTATCTGAAACCTCGGATTCAGACTCTGAGCCTATTTCTGCAGTTGCAGGTACTTCATCTGGTATTGGTGTCTCGTGTACTGTCTTTTCAGACAGTGAGGAGGATGTTTCGGCATCAGCCATAGCCAGAGAGGAAGCGTTGGTAAACGCACTCATGGTATCTGTTCAAGAGACCTTAAGATTACAGGGTATTCCGTCAGAAATAGCTGAAACTGAGATCCCTTTTGGGTCTAAAAACGCATCTAGTGGCGAAGGTTTTTCCATTGCCCAAATGTTTTGGCAATCCAATCAAAGAAGAATGGAGTCTGCCAAAACGCATTTCTACTATTTCTAAACGCATTAACAGGCGTTATCCGTTTGAGGAAACCCTCATTAAGAAATGGACAGAACCACCTGTGGTGGATTCACCAATTGCTAGATTGAATAAAGCCACGGTTATTCCTTTAGAAGACGCTCCGTCTTTTAAAGATCCAGTGGATCGCAAGATAGAAGCTATGTCTCGCACCATGTTTGCCTTGATTGGATCAGCTTTCAGACCTATAATAGCTATTGGTCTGTTTTCGCAGGCTGTAACTGAATGGACCTAGTGGTTACGCCGGGACTTAGAAGAGGTCCCTCAGGCGGTATCAGATTTGTTGGAACAAATGATACAGGGGTTACAGTTTGTGTGTGATGCGGCGTTAGACGCCACTTCATTATTGGCGCGAGCATCAGTCTCAGCAGTGGTTCTCAGGCGTACACTGTGGCTAAAAGGTTGGTTAGCCGACCAAGGTTCCAAAAAAGCATTGGCTAATATCCCCTTTTTAGGAGAGCGTCTATTTGGAGCCAACTTAGATGAGATCATTAAGGATCTCACGGGTGGAAAGAGCACCTTTTTACCGCAAAATTTTAAAGGTAGAGGAACTCGTCAAAGACGAGGGCCTTCTTTTTCTGCTCACAAGAGGTTTTTTCGTCCAGCGGGTCCTCCAAAGCCCCTGCAGGAGGCGTCAGGGGTCGTTGGTCGGGCAAGCAAAAGCCCGCCCCCTCCAGACCTGAAGATAAACCGTCCACAGCCTGAAGGTGCGCCCCCACCCATAACTGGGGTGGGGGGACGTCTTCGCCGGGTCCCGGATCCATGGCTTTCCAGAATCCCGGACAAATGGGTCTGCGAAGTCATAAGGTCAGGGTACAAGATCGAGTTTCGATCTCTCCCACCGGCGCGATTCTTCCCTTCCAATATCCGACTATCCTCAGATCGTTTAGAAGATCTGCGGGGAGCAGTCACAGATTTACTACAACAAGGAGTAGTAGTCCACGTTCCTTGGACAGAACGGTTTCAAGGGTTTTATTCAAACCTGTTTACAATACCCAGGAAAGAGGGCAAAGTGCGTCCAATTCTGGACTTAAGAGCACTCAATTCTTTCGTCAACATAAGAAGATTCAGAATGGAGTCCATTCGCACGGTAGCAGCCTTCCTGCATCCAGGGGATGTCCTAGCGTCCATAGACATCAAGGACGCCTATCTTCACATTCCCATTTTCGCAGGACATCAGCGTTTTCTACGCTTTTCCGTAGAGGAGAACCACTATCAGTTTGTGGCGTTACCTTTCGGTCTCGCCACGGCTCCGCGGGTCTTCACAAAGGTGTTGGCCCCAATGTTGGCACTTCTGCGCCAAAGAGGTATATCGATTCTAGGTTACCTAGACGATCTTCTGCTTCATGCAGAGTCTCCTCAGACCTTGCTACAAAACATAGAAATTACTATGATTTCTTTACAGGAATTCGGGTGGCTGGTGAACCAGCAAAAGTCATTTCTGGTTCCCACCCAGAGGCTCGAATATCTGGGTCTAATTCTAGACACAGTCAGGACAAGAGTTTTTTCTTCCGGTAGGGAAACTCCGAAAGATTCAATCAGCAGTCCACCAACAGCTGGTCTTCCCTTCGGACTTGCATGAGGGGTCTGGGGTTGATGGTGGCTTCCTTCGAAGCAGTCCCATTTGCCCAGTCCCATACCCGAATTCTTCAGCAAGAGATTCCTCTCAGATGGAATCGGAATCCGGAATCCCTGGACAATCAGATCCGATTGAGCAAACAGACCAGAGAGTCTCTGGTCTGGTGGCTTCGGTCTCCGATGCTCAGCCAGGGAAAGTCATTTCTGCCAATATATTGGACGACAGTGACCACGGATGCCAGTCTATCCGGATGGGGAGGAATTCTCGGTCAGTTATCTGTCCAGGGACTTTGGTCCCCGGAAGAATCCAGGTTACCGATAAATGTATTGGAACTGAGAGCGATCAGACTTTGTCTGATTCACTGGACCGAGCAGCTCCAGGGCAGCCCGGTTCGGATCCAGTCGGACAACGCCACGGCCGTGGCTTATGTCAATCACCAGGGGGCACCAAGAGTGTCCGAGCGGCCAAAGAAGTGGCTTGCATTCTTCGCTGGGCGGAACGATTTGTTCCAGCAATCTCTGCGGTGTTCATTCCGGGGGTGGAGAATTGGCAGGCAGATTATCTCAGCCGTCAGACCCTGGATCAGGGGGAATGGTCCCTCCATCCAGACGTTTTCCACCAGTTGTGCCTACGATGGGGCACCCCGGTTATGGATCTGTTGGCATCTCGATTCAACAGGAAAGTTCAGAGATTCGTGGCTCGCTCCCGCGATCCTCTAGCAGAAACCGCAGACGCACTGATCGCCCCGTGGGGGCAATACCAGCTAATGTATGCCTTCCCTCCTCTTGGGTTACTGCCAAGACTTCTTCGCAGGATAGAGGAGGAAGGAATTCCAGTAATCCTGGCAGCTCCGGATTGGCCTCGTCGAGCTTGGTACGCCGACTTGGTCAGACTGATGGCGGACGTCCCGTGGAGACTTCCTCTCAGGAAGGATCTACTGTCTCAGGGACCGATCTTCCATCCTGCTTTACGATCGCTGGTTTTTAACGGCCTGGTTATTGAGACCCAGGTGCTGAAGGACAAGGGATTGTCAGCTTCAGTTATTCCTACTCTAGTTAAAACAAGGAAAGCGACTTCTAGAAAGATTATCATCGTACATGGAAGTCTTATATTGTGTGATGTGAATCCCTTGGGTTCCATCTACATCTTTATTCGGTAGTCCGAATATTGGCTTTCTGCAACAGGGAGTTGAGCAGAAGCTGGCCTTGAGTGTTATCAAGGGTCTGGTTTCAGCATTTGCTATCTTCTTTCAGAAGCTTTTGTCTACTCATTCCTTGGTGCGGAATTTCATCCAGGGGGTGCGACACCTGGCTCTGCCAGTGCACGCGCCGTTACCATCCTGGGATCTTAATTTGGTGCTGTCGGTTCTTCAGACACCTCCCTTTGAAAAATATCAGGGAGATTCCCTTGCTTACTTTATCCCAGAAGGTGGTCTTCTTGGTGGCTATCACTTCTGCACGCAGGGTGTCAGAACTGGCTGCATTATCCTGTTGTTCCCCAGATCTGGTGGTTCATAGGGATAAGGTTGTTCTTCATCCGAATCCATCCTTCCTTCTAAGGTGGTTTAAAAGTTTCATTGATTAAGGACAGTGTATTGTCCTTCCTATGTCCTTAGCCCAATCATCCTCGAGAATTGCATGGCATTCCTTGGATGTAGTTCGGGCGATTAGGATATACTTGAATACTACGGATTCAATTTGTAAGACGGATTCACTGTTTGTGATCACGGATGGCCCTAAGAAGGGGTTGCCTGTTCTGCTGCGACCATCTTTAGATGGATCAGACAGACGGTGGTATAGGCTTATTTTATCTAAGGGTCGGGATCCCCCGTTCCCTGTTAAGGCGCATTCTACTCGGGCGCTTAGAGTTTCCTGGACCTTCCGCCATCAGGCGTCAGTGGTTCAGGTTTTCAAGGCGACTGTTTAGTAGTCGGTTCATACCTTTACAATATTGTATAAGGTTTATGTGATGGCATCGTCAGATGCCTCTTCTGGCCGCAAGGTTCCTGCAGGCCACTGTTTGAGGAGACTGTTGGTCTACCTCGAGGGTAGGTCTCATCTGTTTACTCGATGAGTCCTTTGATACTTCTGGTTGGCTCCGGTTGGGCCTTCTAGATTGGATTTGATTCTGTCAATCCCACCCCTCATTTTGTGGCACTGCTTCTGGATGTCCCAGCTCTTGAGAATCAAGAAGACTACGTCTGTCAATGAGCGATAGAGAAAAATGGATTTTTGTAAGAACTTACCGTAAAATCCTTTTCTCTTAAGCTCATTGACAGACGTAGTACCCGCCCCTCTATCATTGAGTTGGGTTGGGTTAAATTCTCTGTACTGCTTTAAACAGAACTGATTCCCTGTAGCAGAGAGAGGGAGGATATACCCTCAGGGACTGCCCCTAAGGTGGAGCCAGAACGTTTTGTCTTTCTGCCTAGTCCTACTCCTGCGGAGACAACATAACCCAGCTCTTGAGAATCAAGAAGACTACGTCTGTCAATGAGCTTAAGAGAAAAGGATTTTACGGTAAGTTCTTACAAAAATCCATTTTTTTTCATCAATTTAGGCCAATATCTACTACATATTTTTGGTAAAGAAAATCCTGATATGTGTATATTGATTGGTTTGCGCAAAATGTAATACGTCTACAAACTTTGGGATCATTTTTTTTTTAATTGTTATTACTAGTAATGGTGGCGATCAGTGATTTTTAGCGGGACTGCGACTTCACAGGGGACAAATCTGACTCTAACTGGCACTTTTTTGGGACCAGTGACACCAATACAGTGATCAGTGCTAAAACAAATGCACTGTTACTGTATAAATGACACTGGTAGGGAAGGGGGTTAAGTGTGCTCCTAGGGAGTGCTTTCTAACTGAGGGGAGAGTGGATGTACTAGACTTTGACTTAACGTAAAATCCTTTTCTCTTAAGTTCATTGACGGACGGAGTTCTTAACCACTTGCCGACTGCCGCACGACTATTTACGTCGGCAGTCAGCCCCCCACAGGCAGAGCAACGTAGTACTACGTCTCTAGCCTGTGAGGGTCTAGGGAGCGAGCGCTCCCGGATACCCCCCGCGCGTGTGACCGGCGGACCTGATGTCCGCCGGTCACTCGGCGATCGTCGGTGCAGAGGGAGAAAGGCAGGCGGCTTGTTTACATACTATGTAGGACCATTGATCACTGTTCATACACCTCAAGCCACAGCCAATCACAGTTAGAATCACGCCCCTAGGGACACACATAACCCCTCCCTCTCAAAAAAGTTAACCCCTTCACTGCCAGTGTAATTTTACAGTAACAGTGCATATGTATAGCACTGATTACTGTAGAAATGTCACTGGTAACCCCAAAAGTGTCAAAAATGTCAGTCAAGGGTCCGATCTGTCCGCCGCAATGTCGAAGTACCGCAAATAAAAATCTCAGATCGCCGCCATTACGCGTTTAAAAAAAAAAACAATAAAAATGACAAAAATCTTACCCTTTGTTAGTAAACGCGATCACACAACCAATCAAAATACGCTTTTTGCGATTTTTTTTTTTTTTTACCAAACATATGTAGCATAAAACAAATTGGCCGAAAAAGTAAAAAAATTTTGATTTTTACATTTTTTTGGGGGGGAATTTCATATAAAATAATGTGGAAAATATTGTTATTTTTGCAAAATTGACGCTCTTTTTTTGTTTATAGCGCATGTTAAAAAAAAAAAAAAATCGCACAGGTGATCAAATACAACCAAAAGAAAGCTCTGTTTGTGGGAAAAAAAGGACGTCAATTTCATTTGGGTACAGCGTCGCACGACCGCGCAATTGTCCGTTAAAGTCACGCAGTGCCGAATCGCAAAATAGGCCCTGGTCAGGAAGGGGGTAAAATCTTCAGGGGCTTAAGTGGTTAATGCATATCAGTAGGGTTATACTGCCCCCTACAGGAGTAGGACACAACAGAAAAAAAGTTCTAGCTACGCCTATAGGCAGTCCCAGAGGGTACACCCTCTCTCTTCCTGTATAGGATGTCAATTTTGTATCAAAGCAGTGTCAGAGAAGTAATACCAACCCAACTCAAAATAGAGAGGCGGGTATTGCGTCCGTCAATGAACTTAAGAGAAAAGCGTTTTACGGTAAGTCAAAAATCCAGTTTTCTCTATCTGTCATTGACGGACGCAGTTCATGATGCATATCAGTGGGGACGTCCCAAAGCAGTGCCATAAAATGAGGGGTGGGAACAGCAGAAAAAAACAAGTCCCCAAGGTTAAACATGGCCAAACAGGCAACATAGGACTCATCAGAACAGCAAGATGAAGCCCACCTGAAACAAACAGTAAAACACCCTCAAGGAAGGCCAAACAGCAGCCTGGAAAACTTTGAGGCCAAAAGAGGCATTTGCAGATGCCATCGCATTCACCTTATAAAATTTGGTAAAGGTGTGAACAGGGCTGTGGAGTCGGAGGAAATTTTGGGTACCTGGAGTCGGAGTTGGCAAACAATGCTCCGACTCCTACTAAATTTAGATTGGAATTAAAATAAAAAAAGCAAGTTTAAATGTCCCAATTTACAAAAAGTTATAATTAATGACTTAGTATAAGTATAAGGAAACTTATAATTGAGGAGGCCAAATGTAAAAAGGAAGAACTACAGAAAGTTCTGAAAGGACGTTTTGTCTTCCTTAAAATGGATGCATGCACACGTCACAAAGTCAATTATTTTGCTATTAATGTTAGATTTGTGAATGAAAATAACAAAACAATAACACAGACCCTCGGATTAAAGGACACTCAGGCACATCACACCAGTGATTATCTTCAGAAGTTAGTGGAGGGTGTTCGAGAAGATTTTGAAATTACAAAGGAACAGATTTTATGTGTTGTGACAGATCACACTTCTAACATGTTGAGCACAATTGAGAAGATGAACGCAGATGAAGAAGGTAACAAACAGATATCAGAGTTAGAGGAAGACAGCTCTGCAAGTATTGGAGAAAGTTTAGAAACCGAAGAGAATGCGAACATTTTTTTAGACAACTTTGTTGAAGAAGCATTGAAGCTTGCTACTATTAATCATATGCGATGTGCTGTTCATACACTGCAACTTGCCATATGAGATGGATTAAAAGATCGCCATGCATCTACACTAATTGGCAAATTACGGCAAGTAACTGTTGCAGCCAGGGCCCAGAAAACAGATGCAATTTTGAAAAGACATGCAGGAAAAGGAGTCATTTTGCATCAAACAACTCGCTGGGGAAGCACTTTTTTAACGGTGAAGCGTTTGCTTGAACTTAAAGAATTCATAGAAGAAATGGACAATGAAAATCTTGCATTAACTGAAAGCCAGTGGACACAAACAAAAGAGCTGGAGAACCTTCCTACTCACCCCTTCACTGTCACCTAAGAGGTTGCAATGTGACAATCTAACCCCAGGTAAATTCCTCTTGGAATGGAAGAGCCTGTTATATCGCCTGAACAAAAATGGAGGGTTAATAGCTGAGGGCATTGCATCTTCAATGATGAAAAGAGAGAGTATTTTGCTGGAAAATTAAATCTTGTTAACGGCTATTTATGTCGACCCAATGAGCCGACCTGAAATACCTCCACAGGATGAAGTTCTTTTAAGCAATAGTGGTAACTCAGGATCATCTTCTTCAAACGAAGAATTAGACTTTGATTCCTTCTTAGACAAAATGGAAGTTGCTAAAGGAAAGCGACGTCGCATAAGCGTTACAGAACCAGTAGATGTCCAAATAAAAAAATTCCAACAGGAGTTTTATAAAGCACTAAAAGAAGTTGAAAAGCATGATCGCTCATCAAAACTTACTGTTGAAGAAGCCATCCTTGTTTATCCAGAGATCGTTAGTGATGTGGCCAGAATAGTTACTGCAATGCCACCCACCCAAATCAGTGTCCAATGATTATTTTCAGTCCTAAAAATAATAAAGTCTGACTTAAGAGCCTCTATGAAAGGATCTGGCAGAGGCAATTCTCTTCCTTAGAACTCTACATTGAATTGATTTGCATTTGCTAACCCTATAACTACATTTCAAGATTAACCTCTTGCCGACAGCCCCTCACAGGCAAAGCGACGTAGGTCTACTTTGTGAGGCTTTAGAGGATGTGAGGCTTTAGAGAGCGCGCACGCGCTCACGGACCCCCCCCCGCGCGCACTCGCGATCGTCCGTTAGAGCGGGAGAAAGGTAGGCGGCTAATGTAAACACAGCCGCCTGTCATTCTCCCCTGTGTAAGAATGGAGATCATACGGTTCTACTATGTAGGACCGTTGATCTCTGTTCTTACACCAGTAGCCACAGCCAATCACGGTTAGAAACATGCCCCTAGGGACACACTTAACCCCTCCCTCTCCAATAAAGTTAACCCCTTCCCTCCCAGTGTCATTTTTACAGTAACAGTGCATATGTATAGCACTGATTACTGTAGTAATGTCACTGGTAACCCCAAAAATGTCAGTCAAGGGTCCGATCTGTCCGCCGTAATGTCGCAGTCCCGCAAAAAAAAAAATTGCAGATCGCCACCATTACTCGTTAAAAAAAAAAACAACAAAAATGACAAAAATCTTTCCCTTAGTAAACGCAATAACTTTTGCGCAAACCAAAATCATGATACACTTTTTGCAATTTTTTTTTACCAAACATATGTAGCAGAAAACAAATTGGCCTAAAATGTTAAAAAATTTAGATTTTTACTTTTTTTGGGGGGGAATTTCATATAAAAAAATGTGAAAAATATTATTTTTGCAAAATTGACGCTATTTTTATGTTTATAGCGCATGATCAAAAAATCGCACAGGTGATCAAATACCACCAAAAGAAAACTCTGTGAGAAAAAAGGACATGAAATTAGTTTAGGTACAGCGTTGCACGACCGCGCAATTGTCCGTTAAAGCAACACAGTGCCGAATCGCAAAATTGGCCCTGGTCAGGAAGGGGGTAAAATCTTCCGGGGCTTAAGTGGTTAATATAAACCATTTCTAGGTTTTACAGATTTTGTTTTTGGTTCATATAGATAAGCTTTGTTTTGTTCTAAAACAACCAAATAATGTGGTTTGTATTTTTGAACTGGTAAAGTTCCTGTTCCTGATGTTTATGCCTGCTGCTACTATCCAGCCACTTGATTAATTAATAAAAAAAAAAAAATAATAAAACTGTTGTTTTCATTGTGTTTGTCTTTTGCTTAAACTGTTCAATACAGTAGACTGTTGGCTTCCCAGCCAGTAGTCCTGTGGTAAAGACATGTATGTTGCCTTTCTTTCCTTCAAAGAATGTATAAAATACATTTGCATATTAATACACAGGAGTCGGAAGTACAAAAAACTGAGGAGTCGGAACATTTATCTACCGACTCCACAGCCCTGGGTGTGAACATATGACCAGGTAGCCGCCTTACAACCTGAAGCACAGATGCCTGATGCCGAAAAGCCCAGGAAGCACTAAGCGCCCGAGTAGAATGCGCCGAAACAGAGAAAGGTAGAACCTGACCCTCAATTGAATAAGCCCGCACCACTGTCTGTCCGATTCATCTGCAAATAGTCGCAGCAGACGCAGGCAGCCCTTTACTTGGGCCATCCGTGAGTACAGAGATCGAATCTGACTTACGTAAACACTCAGTAGTCGCCAAGTACACCTTGATTGCCTGAACCACATCCAGAGTATGCAGCGCGCATTCCTTAGGATGTTTGGGCTTAGGACACAAAGATGGTAATACATAATTACAGTGCCTTGCGAAAGTATTCGGCCCCCTTGAACTTTTTGACCTTTTGCCACATTTCAGGCTTCAAACATAAAGATATAAAATTGTAATTTTTGTGAAGAATCAACAACAAGTGGGACACAATCATGAAGTGGAACAAAATTTATTGGATATTTCAAACTTTTTTAACAAATAAAAAACTGAAAAACTGGGCGTGCAAAATTATTCAGCCCCCTTAATTTAATACTTTGTAGCGCCACCTTTTGCTGCGATTACAACTGTAAGTTGCTTGGGGTATGTTTCTATCAGTTTTGCACTTCGAGAGACTGAAATTTTTGCCCATTCCTCCTTGCAAAACAGCTCGAGCTCAGTGAGGTTGGATGGAGAGCGTTTGTGAACAGCAGTTTTCAGTTCTTTCCACAGATTCTCAAATGGATTCAGGTCTGGACTTTGACTTGGTCATTCTAACACCTGGATATGTTTATTTGTGAACCATTCCATTGTAGATTTTGCTTTATGTTTTGGATCATTGTCTTGTTGGAAGACAAATCTCCGTCCCAGTCTCGGGTCTTTTACAGATTCCATCAGGTTTTCTTCCAGAATGGTCCTGTATTTGGCTCCATACATCTTCCCATCAATTTTAACCATCTTCCCTGTCCCTGCTGAAGAAAAGCAGGCCCAAACCATGATTTGACAGTAGGGATGGTGTGTTGAGGGTGATGAGCTGTGTTGCTTTTACGCCAAACATAACGTTTTGCATTGTTGCCAAAAAGTTAGATTTTGGTTTCATCTGACCAGAGCACCTTCTTCCACATGTTTGGTGTGTCTCCCAGGTGACTTGTGGCAAACATTAAACTACACTTTTTATAGATATCTTTAAAAAAATGGCTTTCTTCTTGCCACTTCCATAAAGGCCAGATTTGTGCAGTATACGGCTGATTGTTGTCCTATGGACAGAGTCTCCCACCTCAGCTGTAGATCTCTGCAGTTCATCCAGAGTGATCATGGGCCTCTTGGCTGCATCTCTGATCAGTCTTCTCCTTGTATGAGCTGAAAGTTTAGAGGGACGGCCAGGTCTTTGTAGATTGCAGCAGTCTGATACTCCTTCCATTTCAATATTGTTGCTTGCACAGTGCTCCTTGGGATGTTTAAAGCTTGGGAAATCTTTTTGTATCCAAATCCGGCTTTAAACTTCTCCACAACAGTATCTCGGACCTGCCTGGTGTGTTCCTTGTTCTTCATGATGCTCTCTGTGCTTTAAACGTACCTCTGAGACTATCACAGTGCAGGTGCATTTATACAGAGACTTGATTACACACAGGTGGATTCTATTTATCATCATTAGTCATTTAGGTCAACATTGGATCATTCAGAGATCCTCACTGAACTTCTGGAGAGAGTTTGCTGCACTGAAAGTAAAGGGGCTGAATAATTTTGCACGCCAAATTTTTCCGTTTTTTATTTGTTAACAAAGTTTGAAATATCCAATAAATTTCGTTCCACTTCATGATTGTGTCCCACTTGTTGATTCTTTACAAAAAATTACAGTTTTATATCTTTGTTTGAAGCCTGAAATGTGGCAAAAGGTTGCAAAGTTCAAGGGGGGCGAATACTTTCGCAAGGCACTGTATATAGTTAGTCAGGTTGAAAAAAGACACAAGTCCATCTGGTTCAACCAAAAAATACAATGTCCTCGTTTAAGTGTACACTAGAAACCACCTTCGGAAGGAAGGATGGATCCGGACAAAGTACCACTATGTCTCTATGAACCAACATATAGGGAGAACTACAGGACAATGTCGCCAGTGCCGACACCCTGCGCGCAGAAATGATAGCCACCAAGAAGGCCACCTTCTGGGATAAGGTAGGCAGGGGAATCTCCCGAATACTTTCAAAAGGAGGTTTTTGAAGAACTGACAGCACCAATTAAGGTGGTGACGGAGGTCGCACCGAAGGTACCAAGTGTCGCACCCCCTGGATGAAGTTACGCACCAGGGAGCGGGCGGCCAATGGCCTTTGGAAGAAAATTGCCAAAACCGGCCTCTCCTATCCTCGTGTGTCCTCAGCCGCGCCGGAAGATGACCTCACCAGAACTCAGCGGCCGTACCGGGGGAAAGCCGTGCTAGACAGCCAAACACAATGGGAGGCAGCACTGTCCACACACGGGGATGCTGGAGTAAAAAAGTCAAGTGTTGGGGAAAAAACCAAACACCAAGATGAGATGACATGTTTCAGGGGGATTCCCCTTCGTCAGATCTGACGAAGGGGAATTCCCGAAACATGTCATCTCATCTTGGCATTTGGTTTTTTTTGGGGTTTTTTTGCGGCTGAGGACCCATGAGGATAGGAGACGCCGGCGCGCTCTGACTGTGCGGCCGGCCACCTCAAACTCCAAGCGTGTGATTCCATCTCCCTGCGCTGGGGACTCTTCCCCCTCTGTGAGGTTTCCCCCTGAATGACTTCCATCTCGCATTGGTGTGACATTCTCTCCTCGCAGCATTGGCTCCCACTTCAGGTACTGCACAACTCATATCCCCATGATGATTTGTGTATGTCTCCTTACCATCCAATGACCAGAGCTCTTTGTCAAGAATCCCAATAAACTGAGATATTTTATCCTTTATTTCTCAGCCTAGCTGTCATTTTGCCTTGGGGAGCGCTAATCATCCCATTTTTGTTGTTTGTGGTGCATTTCTCATTTGGGTCTGAGCATGGGACAACTGCACCCCTGACATGAGATACATGGCAATTCCCCATACATATGTTTTTTAACTATTCATCATCCTCATCAATCATAGTTACATAGTTTGTGAGGTTGAAAAAAGACATCAGTACATCCAGTTCAACCTATGATGTGTGTGTGTGTTAGCTGTTAACCGTACATTGTATACCCCTGTATGTTGTGGTCTTTAAGGTGCCCATCTAATCGTTTTTTGAAACTATTGATGCTCCCTGCTGATACGACTGTTTGCGGAAGAGAATTCCACATCCTTACTGCTCTGACAGTGAAGAACCCCTTACGTATTTTAAGGTTAAACGCGTGAGTCACTCTGCGGAACAGAAACAATGTAGGCTATGTGGGACTTTAGGTGAGACACCAGCAGGTAATGCCCAGCGTCTCCATCCCTGTATCAGAAAAAAACGAAAGTTGAAAAGGATTAACCACTTGCCGACCGCTGCACGACTATTTACTGCGGCGGTCAGCCCCTCACAGGCAAAGCGACGTAGGTCTACGTCGCTAGCCTGTGAGGCTTCTAGGGAGCGAGCGAGCGCGCTGCCGGAGGCACGCTCCCGCGCGGTCACGGACCCCCCTCCCCCCGCGCGTGTGCCACTCGCAATCGTCCGTTACACCGGAAGAAAGGCAGGCGGCTGATGTAAACAAAGCCACCTTTCATTCTTCCCTGTGTAAGAATGGAGATCAGACGGTTCTATGTAGGACCGTTGATCTCTGTTCTTACACTAGTAGCCATGTCCAATCACAGTTAGAAGCACACCCCTAGGACACACTTAACCCCTCCCTCTCTAATACAGTTAACCCCTTCACTGCCAGTGTAATTTTTACAGTAACAGTGCATATGTATAGCACTGATTACTGCAGTAATGTCACTGGTAACCCCAAAAGTGTCAAAAATGTCAGTCAAGGGTCCGATCTGTCCGCCGCAATGTCGCAGTACCGCAAAAAAAAAAATCGCAGATCGCCGCCATTACTCGTTAAAAAAAAATGATAAAAATCATTTCCCTTTGTTAGTAAACGCGATAACTTTTGCGCAAACCAATCAAAATACGCTTTTTGCTATTTTTTTTACCAAACATATGTAGTATAAAACAAATTGGCCGAAAATGTTAAAAAATGTAGATTTTTACATTTTTTTTTTGAAAATTCATATAAAAAATTTGAAAAATATTGTTATTTTTGCAAAATTGACGCACTTTTTTTGTTTACAGCGCATGATCAAAAAATCGCACAGGTGATCAAAAGAAAGCTCTGTTTGTGGGGAAAAAAGGACGTCAATTTCGTTTAGGTACAGTGTCGCACGACCGCGCAATTGTCCGTTAAAGTCACGCAGTGCCGAATCGCAAAATAGGCCCTGGTCAGGAAGGGGGTAGAATCTTCCGGGGCTTAAGTGGTTAAAAGAGGTGCATGGAAGCCAGCCAGCCCCTAGTCTAATGTACTCACCCTCCAGTCTGCCACAAACCAAGTAGACCTGTCTCATGATATAAATAAAGAACAGGGGTTTAGTGGACACGCATTTGCAAATGCATGTGTAAGCTGCAGGGCCACTACACGGCACCCTGTTTTACCTGCAGTACTAACACTTTTAATTTGAGTGTCTCCACAATGGGAGCACATGGCTGCTAATGGATGAATAGGAGGCAGGTGGGAGGGAGCAGCCCAAACCTCCCCCAACCCACCCCCATCCATGACTTGTCTAGTATCTCAAAACTCCAATAGCGATGTTATTGCGATGGTACAAACTGAAAACGACCAGCTGAGTAGCATACACCTCCAACCCCTTGGCGGATGCAGTGTAAAACACAGATTGGGACTTTATATGATGCATTGGCCTGTAAAGCACAGTGCCTCCATCCCTAATTTCATAAAATATTTGGGACTTTACATGAGACAAGCAGGTCATGCGATTGGTCTCCATCCCTTTATATGAAAAAACTGGGGTCAAATCAGACTGCATCCACCAAAAACGCATGGAAATCGCACGGTGGGACTTTAAATGAAG